>NC_056729.1:800651007-800733507 GCF_019279795.1 Protopterus annectens
AATCTAGGTCATTCAATTACAATGTATTTTTACACATACAAAATAATTTAAGAAAAACCTCATCTATGAACATTTACTTTTATTGTACTTCATTAGTACAAGGTAATTGCTTTCAATAATTTGTCTTAATTTTTATAGGTCATAGGTATTAGCATATATTTGCTAATTTATCTTAAATGACCTGCCCTTCCATCAGAAAAAGAATATGCTGAACAAGTCTACAGGCACTTCCTAGAGCTAAACACAGTACCCTCCTAACATCTATTACGCTGGCAAAATAGCTTTTTAGCTTTATACTCAAAGCTTAGCTAAAATGTTGAACTCTCTTTGTCATCAACTGGTAACTGAATGTTTTACAGCCACTAATGAGACATGGAAAATATTTAAGATTTGTAGTCTTTTGTTCTCCTAAAATAAATACACTATGCATGGAATCAATTTGAAGTGCACACACCTATCTAAATACCGTGTAAAACTTGAGTGCAGTTATGGAATGCAGACATTTATGGGAATCATCCATCTTAAGACGATATAGAAAAGTAATTTTAAATTGTTTATATTCCTTATCAGTTACTACTAACAGAGGAACAACAAAAATGTTTATTTGCAGGCCATCAGATTGGCCACTAACTGACCACTAAAATACCAGAAATCTCATTTCAATGAAAATTTACATTTACTATTCTGATAACTGACAGCAGGGAATAACCACTGGAACAACTGAAATCTGTTTCTAGAAAAAAATTAAATTAATTTTTTGCTAACTGATAGCTGTTTGCCTACCTTTTGAGTCCTCATACAACATGCCATATAATGCACTCAGGTCACTCATCATTTATTTACTTATTTAGCATGTGTTTACTGGGAATCATTTATTTATTTATTTAGCATGTGTTTACTGGGAAAATCCGGCTGAGAGAGAGCCCATTTTCAGCAGACACCAAGGCAGAAATGCTCCAGATGCATTTCTTTGGAATGTAGGAGGAAAATGGAGCACTGTGAGGAAACCCACATGAATGCAGGGAGGACATGTATACTCCGCACTGAAGGCGCCTCAGCCGTGACTCGAACCAGAGAACCTCTTGCTGGGAGGTGACAGTGCTAACTCCTGCACCACTGTACTGCCCATGTTTGTAGGTTCATAAGTCAAATCATGTGTTCAGGTCACTCATCATAGGTTCATAGGTGTGTATGAAGCTAATGACCACTGGAGACATTTTAATCCTAGCGAAGCATCCCAAATCTCTGACATGTTCTGGGAGATAAATTATTTATAGGTGGTCTGTGTCCATCAGAGACATAGGAGCCAAACCAGGGATGAAGTCTGTGTTCCCCACCCAATTGTCCAAGTTACACATGAATTAGATTAGGGGGGAACTCTGATTCACACAGATAAGGAGCCTGTTCCAGAGGAGTAGTCTTTGGTATACGTACCTGCCTCTCCATCAGGTCCTATTTATATCAATGGCAAGGTTTAAGTCTTTAGAACAGGTACTTCTGGTGTTATTTGTTTTGCAGATGTGCAAGAGGTCCATCAGGGTGGGGTCCAGCAATGCCTTGTATACAAGGCATGCATCTCCCTTCAACAGCCTGTAGGAGACAGAATATAGGCATAGGGCTTTAAGGTGGTCTGCAAAGGACATGTTACTTACACCTTGTATTCCTTTAGTGAGGAACCTCTGTGGACGTTCCATTTGTTGGATGTGTCTGGTTAGGTACCTACCAAAGGAGATGTTGTACACAATGATATCTGATGAATGCCAGAAACAGTGCAATGATGACCTTCTTAGTCTTAGATAGCATACTTTGTTTATAAGTGGCACAACACAGAATGATTTCATCACTACTGCAGACATGTAATGGTCAAAGGCTACACTACTGAGTACTGTGTCCACTCTTAGGGTTGTTATTTCAATATGATAGTTACCAGGGGTGGATGACTTCACAAAGGATGCTATAATTCATTTCTTGACATTGAGATTTAGTCCATGTCTCTAACACGTTACTTGTCTATGACAGCCCTTCCTGGAGAACATTAGTGTCAGTGGGAGATTCTGTGACTGCTCCTAAAATGCAATAATTGCAAATTTGATCAAACAGAGACTCTTGACAATTCACCTTGACTTCAGAGAAGTAGATACCAAAAAGGAAAGGTCACAGGACAAACCACTGAAGGACTCCACTTGTTACTGGCCTCTCTTTAGAGATGGAGTCCCAAGTTCCTGAGTCCTGTTTGGGAGCAAGCTGGCTATCCATCAATTGATATAATGGTTTATACCTAAACTCTTGAATTTGGCAACAAGGCCCAAAAAGGGTATTGTGCCAATTGCCTTGGTCGGGTCAAGATAGGTAGTGTGACCCATTTTGCCCTTGTCCCTTGCTGTGCTGTCCTTCTCAAAGGAGTCCACCAGTTGAGTAGGCATGACCTACCCTTGAAGAAAACAAACTGAGTTGGGTCCATTGTTTAGAGGTTTCCAGTGCTGTTATTGACCATTTCCATAATTCTTTCCATGGCTTTGCATATGAGATTAGTGAGACTTATGGATATGTAGTTTCCAGTGTCTGTCAATAGTCCACCTTTGTGCAGAGGAATGATGGTTGCTCTTCTCCTTTCCTAAGGCATTAAACCTATTTAAGGCTATAGTTAAGAAGTGATTCCAGGTGACTTGTTAGGTCAAGTTTCATCCTAGTTATCAAGCAGATAGGAATATGTCTGGTCTGATCAGTGCAGTGTTCTTGGTCTTAGAGACAGCATTGAGGACCTGTTCTCTCGTAATAGTAGGAGGAGTTATATTTGATGGTGTTTCCTGAAAGGATGCTGAGGGGGAGAGAGGGATAAAGATAGACCTGACTCTATATGCCAGTAGGTTGAGCTCTTCACACAGTGGTGTATTGCCATTGAAGATGTATGTATAGCCAAAGAATGCCTTGTGGCTGTCCTTGGCATGGGAGTCCAAATTTACCTCAAATCTGGTAGACTGTACTTGTCCTGTGAGTTGTTTCTTAAGTTTATTGACAGTGCCTTTACTCTGCTGCATGGTACATCACCTAATATTTGCTTTTATTTTCTTCTTTCTGATACATAGCCTATTGATAATGTGATTACACCAGGGTGGGTTGTTTTTTGAGTTCTTTCTGTATTTATTAATGGTGGGTACAGTTGCCTCTTTGCAGCTATTAACATGCTTGTATAGTGACTGTTATAAAGTCTCCAATGACCAGAATGTTGGAGTGTGTGGTGGCTTGCCTTATGGGCTTAGAAATAGATGCCTCATGGGATGTAGCTGTATGTGTTGATAAGGGTGAAGTGTTGTTTTGAAAGGGTGTACTCAGCACTGTTGAACTCATTTGTTATATGTATTCGTCTAGGAGGTCTTCGAGGTTTAGAAAAGTTGCATTTAAGTGCCTGAGCATATGTTAGTCTATGTATGTGCATACTGTGTGTGATGGGTGCAGTGTGTGTACTACTGACATTATAGTGCTTTTATATGAAAGCTTATTTTTCAGCTAGAGATAAATATGTACCTCCATCAGGAAAGTATGCACCCAAATTTTATTTTTAAAATATTGTTAAAAGTCAAATGGTAATGGTTAAAAGGTTAAATACTTACAATGGTATGTTTATGAAACAGCTTATAGAGATAGAGCATGATTTTATACATACACAATATCATGTAGATGAAGCACAAGAAGTGAAGATGTCTATAGTATCACAAAGTGAAGGTGAAGATGTCCTTATATTTTCAGATAGGACCTTGGTAAGTAAAAACATGAACAGAAATAATATTTTGAGGTAAGCACTGACTTATAACATCATGATCCACTGTATTCCAGATACGAACAAGAAGCATTGGTATATGCTGAAGAGTCTTCTAAATTATAAAAAAAAAATATTCTCACTAAACCTTTATTCAGTTACAAAAAAGGTAAGAACTTGAAACAAAAGCTATCCCATAAGGAACAATATAAAGTTCAGAATGTTACAGACAGAAAAAGGGTACCTGGCCATATTATAAATGCAGTGGATGTAAACTCATTATTAGATAAATTCAAACACCCTATAACAGGGAAATGAAACTATTTCAATTAAGCTTGTATTAAAATGCAGGCATATCAGATAATTACTGTTAATTGTTTTTATTGGCAATTAATTATGTGATTGTGATTATCCTTATAAATGTGATCTCTCATTTTAGTCTTGCTGTTTGAAGAAGCACAATTTGTGATAAAGGTTTTTGCGAGCGTATTTTAGTACATCGGACTAGAGTTGTTATAACAAGTAGTGTTTTGCTGCTTCTTAATGTCATAAAGTGCTGTCCATTTTTCTTCCACATCATTTGTGATGATAAAGTCAAAATAAAATGATACACATGGAGCAGGTGTGTCTATATCTTTCTTGACACCTACACTCACACACACACACACACACACACACACACACACACACACACACACACACACACACACACACACACATATATATATATATATATATATATATATATATATATTTATATATATATATATATTTACTTTTAAACTATGGCAAACTGCTTGCTAAAATGTAGCATGCTGTTGCTGTAGTTTAGACCACACAGGGAAGGTTTGACCACAAATGCAATTCCAACTTCTGAACCAGTATGAAGAGGGTGGCTGTGGTGGTGTAGAGGTTAGCATTGTCACTTCACAACAAGAGGTTCTCTGGTGCAATTCTCAGCTGGGGTGTCTTCTGTGCGGAGTGTGCATGTCCTTTCTGCAGTCACATCTGTTTCCTCTGGGAGTTCCGGTTTCCTCCCACATTCCAAAGACATGCAGAAGGTGGATTGGACACCTTAAATTGGCCATAGGTGTGAGTGAGTGGTATGGATGAACTACCATGGCAGGGCTAGCCACCCAGCAGTGTAAACCTTGGCTCGAGATGATTGTCACTGTTGGAGTGACACCCTGACCCCATGTGCAAAATGGGAAAATGGGGTTGAGGATGGATGCATTTACAAGTAATTGGGATCAGCCAATCCCCCCACACGATGCTCCAAGATCAGTTACCCCTTTTGCCCCACACTAGCTACACTGCTGAAATTAATAAGACAGATTAGTACAATGCCATGCTTTACTGTTACATTATGAATTATTCACAAAATCCTTATAAAAAATGTCAGCCATGGATGTTACTACTGTGCTAATTACAGTATGTATGCATGCTTCCTCCTAAGGTAGTCATCAGAACATTCTGTGACAGATGCACCTGCCAGAGATGGAAAAGTAGTTATATCTTCATCAATAATTTTTTACAGCATATATAAGCTGATATATAGGTACCAGGTGTAACCCAGTAATTACTTTCTGTCAGCTTTGTTTCACACTTGTTATGAAAGCCATATTTAATAACTAGTCACCAGAATTTAAGTACTTTAGAATCATCATGAACTATAAAGTGGAATGTTTCCTCTCTCTGCCTTTCTCTCAAATTCATTTTGACCCATCTCATTACAAAACAGTTGAACATGACTAAATTAATATAGGTCATATCTGCTTGTTTATGATTACAGTTTACAAAAATCATGATAACCATATGAATATACTTCCTGCATGTCATTATACTCTGAAAATAATCAAGGTAATCTCACCCAATATGCCCTGCACAATGTAATGACAGAATAATAAAAGTCAGTGTGACCTTTATAATTTGGTGTCATTGCTCCTAATTTGCATTTTGTAATGCCACGTCCAAGCAAATATTTCTAAATCATCAGCGCATTTCAATTAAGTGAAGATTTATGCTACAGTAATGAATAAGCCATCAGATATGCCCTACTTCTGTCCTTTTATTCACACAACATAGCCTGCAACCAAGCTGAGTACAAATCTGTTGTATTGCTTTAATTAGCTGACAGTTGTTATGATGATTAATCTTTGCCATTATTGTAAGGAAACTTCCTTCTTTATTATGGTCAAACTCTATGCATTGCAGTCTACCACTCTTGAAGTCAGATGCTTCTGGATGCAGTTTTGCCATGTCCGGACTCTATGCCACTGAAGTTCATCAGCACAGTACAATGATTAAAGTAATGTTGTACAGTGCTTATTTCATTTTAAGAATTGTCAACATCCACATTACCTACAGTGACACTCTTAGCTAGTACACTGACTTCTAACTGCTCTCAGATCTTACCTCTTAAGACAAAATGTTTTTTTCAGTATGATCACTTAAATAATTTGAAAGAAGTAAGCCATAACTCCCTGCCATGCAATAGAATTGAAAGGACCGTCAGTGTTAGTATCCCTTTAAAAATAAAGAAAACAAAAAATGAGAAATATTACATGTTTAAATCAAGTAGATGAGATAGAAGATGCAACAAGAAGTTAAAGGAAATTAAACCACTGCTTACAAACAATGGCATTTAGTGGTGGGCAAATCAGACTCTAAAGCTTACAATACTTATTTCTTTGTTAGAAGTCCAAGTTAAGATTCCAGAATGTCCAGCCTAAAACTTCAGCTTCATTCATCTCTAGAAAGAGTCTACACAAAAAACAAACAAACAAAAAAAAAATACCTATATACATTTGCACTTGCACTCATTCTTATACTCTCAATTTTCCTCCTATAAACAGTTCCACAAGATGTCCTCCATCTTCTTACCATAGACTTTCTTCGATGTATTTTTCTCCAAACTTCATATCTCCCACAATTCTGCAAAGCCTGTACAGATTCTGATTGTCTGCATCACCCACAGTGTGCCTGTGGCATTCTACTGTAACAGCACCCAATCCTTCTTCATTCATCTGCTTTACATGTCTGCATCACCCATAGTGCACCTGTGGCATTCTACTGTAACAGCACCCAATCCTTCTTCATTCATCTGCTTTACATGTCTGCATCACCCATAGTGCACCTGTGGCATTCTACTGTAACAGCACCCAATCCTTCTTCATTCATCTGCTTTACAGTTTGAAATAATGGTACAATAATCACATATCCCTGTCATGCAGCACCACCTTCTTGAGTTACCCCCACATCTCCTACACTCCTTCCTTTAAGCATCCTCACTTCAGAAGTCACTCTCTTTCCATCAGTTAACTCATCTTTCAACCCAACCTCACTGACTTCCACAGACTCCTTTTTTATCAAGATCCATGTTGGCCACACTATTTCTATCCTTCTTAATACTGCACCATGCTTTATTTATCAGTAAGATTTACAGCAATCTCATCCAATCACTTTGCAAACTGTTTTTTTTTTCATCAATTGGTTTAAACTAGTTTTGTGTACCTATCACTGTTTATTCCCATAGATCATGCCCCTCTATCTTTTATATGCTGAAAACTATAAAAGTCAACCCTATACTACTTCCTAAATCCTTTACATACTGCAAACCACATTTCTTCCAAACTTGAACCCTCATTCTGAAAGTTGTCATACCCTTCCATCCAGTATGGGATACATTACCTATCCTTCACTTACTGCTGCATTCAAGATCACTCCAAGACTTCTCATAGTCTTGTTGTGTATTCTGTCTCTGCACTTCCAGTTGTTCCAACTCCATCTATCTATGTCATCCAGTCTCCCAGTCCCCTTAACCTTTGTGCCTTGTTAATTGTGCTTGATTGTCTACTGTCTGACATTTCCCTATCATTCTAACTTTTTGCACTTCTTAGCTGTATTTTCATTAAATGTATCCCTTCATCCTTTCAAAATAAACCTATCGCAGGACCTTTACCTGTTGCATAGAGGCTAAATCCCTGACTATAACCCAAATATCCTAAGCTTGATTACAGCAAGAGATACTGGGAGAGCTAGGCTGGGGAGAAAACCACTCAATGGCAAATGTCAGTTCAGGTGTTGTGTTGTGAGAGACTGGTAGCTTCATGGCTGTTTCATCACACAGAAGTGGAGCCTTCAGGTAAAACAACTGCAAGCAGAGAAATTGGCTTGGCTTACTAAGATGTTAATGACAGCCCTCATTAGCATGTGGTTGGCAGTACTCACAAACAGCAGCAGGCATAATAAGCCTTTCTAATTATGTGGTACCTGTATCAATCATTACTGACTAGAAATGATACAGCTACCATGTGCCAGTGATAGCCTTTGCCTCCGTAATATTCCCTCACCATATGAGCAACAAATGGGCTACCTAAGTGCAAATGGCTGATGGTTGACAGCCAGTGGGGAAAAAAAAAGAAATAATCAAAATATACACAACTGTCCTGGACCTCCCTAACCATTCTCTCATATGCAATTGTTCCCACATGCTCCATTAGGTACATTAACATGATACAATAAAACAGTAACTATTTCAGTTTATATCATAATATATTAACATAACTATCCTATCTGTCCACAGTTCATCCTATCATTTTTGTCACTTTCTCACAGTTGTTCTTATTAATACCTTTGACAGACCAAATGATCCATATCTTTCTTACTTACTTTCTCACTTTGGGCATTGAAGTCCTAATGCATATCCTCCCGTGTCTTCCTTTCAGTCATTGCAACTGGCTACTATTTCAGGTGAGGCTGAAAACCTGATTCCCTAAAGATTCCTAACAGTCCCAGCAGCATCTTCTGTACATTTTTCAAAAGATCCAAATGAACTATATGTTAGCCCCCAAACACATTCAGGCTATATCTCTCACCTAATCACAGTCTCTTGTGTATATTTGGACTGCCTGTTTCAATTTTTTTTTTCCAATAACAACTAAAGTTATTTATTTATTTTACATTTGTTTAACGGGAAAGTCTGACTGGACAAAGATTGTCCATTTTCAGTGGAGGCCCGGGCAGAAAAGCTCCAAATAGTACATCATGATAAAGTAATTTTCTTGAACATTCAATACAGAAAGGTGTGCAGCATAACCATAGTACAAACAATTTGTAAAAAAAAATTCTATACAAAAAATACAAAACATAATCCTTTTTAAAAACATTGAACAATGCATAGAAAGTAGTGTGAGAGAGTGAAACATTCGAAGTATCATGCATGTTGATACAATAGAGCTTATACGTTTACTGCACCAACTGCAGTTAATAATAAAAAAGATCTAGGTATTGAATAGGTTAGTCTGAGTCTTGACAGTTGCATAACCAAGAATTGGATAGGTAAGACTTGAGCTGACTTTTGAAGTTAAATTTGTTATTTTGCATTCTGATTTCATTAGGGAGGGAGTTCTAGATTTTGGCAACAGCCCTTGAGTAAAGGGAGTCGCCAGACATATATTTGCTTTTAGATATTTCTAGTAGCATTTTGTTTGTGGCTCTTAGTTGCCAGTTGTTGTTGTCGTAAAGACTGAGTATGCCTATTAGAACTGATCGGTGTGCTGTGGTAAGCTGGTTAATGTTTAATAAGTTAGATAATTCTAGCCAACCTAGTTGTTTAAGGGCTTGACAGTGATGGGAATGGTAGGAGGAATTGGAAGCAAATGTTACTATTTTGTTATAGCAGGTGGTTAATTTATTTAAGTCACCTTTGTTTAGGTTGGTTAGAACAGTGGTTGAATATAATAGTGTGGAGAGTAGGTGCATTCTAGATATGGTGGCTTTACTGTAAGTAGTCAGGTAGTTTTTGCATTGATAAAGGGTGCCGAGTTTTTTATGAACTGTAGTTATGGTCTGGGCAATATATTTGTCAAACTTCAGATTTTGGTTGATGACTGTTCCCAGTAGTTTGGCTTGTGGCACAAGGGTGATGCGGGTGTTGTCCTTTGAGGATATTTTAAAAGGTGAGGTGGGGTCAGTAGCATTGGATGGATGGAATAACATGAGGGTTTTATTTATTTATTTATTATTTATTTATTATTTATTTTACATTTGTTGACCGGGCTAGTCTAGCTGGATACGTGTCCATTTTCAGTAGAGGCCCAGGGAGAAAAGCTCCACAAAAAGACAGTAGATACATCACTTGTTATACAAAAGGAAATATTTACAAATGTGCAGTTGTATATAATGAAATTCTTAAGCAAAATAAAGAAGTACATATTGGTGTTTTTTTTTGTTTTTTTTTTCCCACTCTTCAGTAAAATTGATCATTAGAGAATAGAATAATAAAAGAACTGTAGAAAGCAAGTGAAGATTAGAAGGTCAAGGAAATGGTAGTGGAGAGAAAACAAAGTTTAGTCAGGGTTAGTACAAGGGCAGAGCCATAGGGAATTAAGCAAAGTTTTAAGATGCTTCTTGAAAGTATTTAAAGAGGTAATTGCGGTAATTTCACTTGGAAGCTTGTTCCAGGCAGGTACAATACAGTTGGCGAACAAACTGTTCCCAGCTTTGTTGCTGGATTTATAGGAGTCTGCTAGAAGCTTGGTGGCAGAGTGTAAGGAAGAGATGTTTTTATAAGGAGTAATAAGAGAGCTAAGTATAGTAGTATTAGTAGGCTGATAGAAGATTTTGTGGGTGATGGTTAGTTGCTGTAGTAGAATTTGATTATGAAGTTCTAGCCAGCCTAGTTGTTTAAGATTAGAGCAATGATGGGTATGAAAAGGGGCTCCTGTTGCAAATCTGGCTATATTGTTATATGCTGTTGCTAGTTTATTGAAATTGGATTTAGATAAGTTTGTAAAAATTGGTGAGGCATAAAGGGTAGAGAGCAGGTGTGTTTGTGCTAAAGTACTTCTGGCTAAGGTTGTAAGGTAGGGTTTAAGCCTATAGAGAGATCCAAGTTTCCTATTGACTGACTTGATGGTTAAGTTAATATGGGAATCAAAGTTGAGATTGTGGTCTATTGTGACACCAAGAAGTTTGGTGGTGGGGTCGGGGGATATTATAGTGCCATTGTTAGAAGTAATATTGAAGGTAAAAAAAGAAGACTTTTGTGTAGGTGTGAAGAGTAATAATTTAGTCTTTTTGGGATTCAGTAATAGGCAATATTGGTGGAACCAGTTTTCGGCTGCTGAGAAGACTTTTTGTGTAGTAGCCTGAAGCTCAGTTGGGGAGGGAGCTGAACATTTCAGTGTAGAATTGTCTGCATATTGTATACAGATGATTTGTGGAATGGACTTATTTAGGTTGTTAATAAAAATAGAAAAGAGGAGAGGTCCCAGTATTGAGCCTTGTGGTACTCCTATTGTGATAGGAAGAAGAGATGATAAGTGATTTTCCCATAGTACTGCTTGTTGTCGATTGTCTAAGTAGGAATTAAACCACTGGATAGCCAGAGACTCTAAATTGAAGGATTTAAGGATATTTAGTAAGAGAGGATGGTTGACCATATCAAAGGCCTTAGAGAGGTCTAAGTAAAGAGCTGAGGAAAGTAGGTTATTATTCCGATTTTTATTAATATTGTCAGAGAATGACAAGAGAGCAGTGGTGGTACTGTGATGAGGTCTAAAACCGTGTTGGCAATCTGCTAGGAGATTGTTTCGGAGGAGATGGTCAAGTAATTGCCTATGAACACATCTTTCCATGATTTTAGCTAGTGGAGAAAGTAAAGCTATGGGACGGAAGTTGGAGAGCTCGTTAGAGTTACCACCCTTGTGAAGTGGAATGATATGAGAGACCTTCCAGAGGGTAGGAATAGTACCTTCAGTGATGGTTCGGTTAATTAAAATGGAGATAGGAAAGGCAAGTGCTTTGGCTCCTATTTGTAGGTACTCAGCTGGGATAAGGTCAGCTGAGGGGGTACAAGGTTTAAGCTTTGTAAGTAAGGTATAGATGAGATCTGTTGAGACAGGTTGTAGTTTGAAAGAGGGGGGTTCATTGTTTAGGAAGGGAGGTACTTGAGTGGACTGAGGAGATAAGGTTGATGCCAGGGTAGTGACAGTGTCTGAGAAAAATGAGTTGAAAGTGTCAGCAATTTGCTTGGGTGTAGTTTGAGTGAGGTTAGAAGGAGTGGGTGTTTTGGAATTGCCTGGGTGTAGAAGTTTGTTGATACCGGCCCAGAATTTCTGAGGATATTGACTCTGTGTATGTTGGAATTTCCAGTAGTAATTTTTTTTTATCTTGGAATATTAGTTTCTTTGTTTCGTTTCTAAGTTGTTTAAAGATCAGGTGGTCAGCTAGGTTTTTGGTAGATCGCCATTTGTCCCAAGTCCTATTTCTAAGTAGCATTTTTTGTTTGGTTTCTTTAGATAGCCAAGGAGCAATCTTTGCTTTGGTTTTTATTAATCTTGTGGGGGCATGGTGGTTGAGAATTTGGAGGAATTTGTTGTTAAAGTATAAAACAGCCTCATCAAGAGGTAAGTATTTTAGGGGAGACCAATTGCAAGCTTTGAGTTCTAGTTGGAAGTTGGCTTGCTTGAAATTAGTTTTGCTCCTGGTAGTTCTGAGTTGTATATTATTGGCAATAGGGCTCTTTAGTCGTTGATGAAAGTGATTAGATGGTCACTAATATTATCAGGTAGTGTTCCTGTGACATAAGTCATGGGGTTGCTATTAACTAGAATCCAGTCCAGGGTGCTCTGTTTAGAGCTGGTTTTATTTATTCTTGTAGGGAAGGTAATAGTTTGATTAAAGCCATAGCGGTTTATATGTGAAGTGGGTATTTGGGAAATACAACAATTCCAATCAATATTAAAGTCTCCTAGCAGTATAGTTTGCTGAGGGAAGGAGGTTGAGAGCCAGCTGAGAAGGTTTTCAAGGGTATTAATGTTGTTACCTGATGGGATGTAACAGCAAATAATATAAATGGATTTATTTGTATTAATTTGTAATTTGGTGATTAAGATTTCAGTATTACTTAGTGTGGTTGGTTTGATATCTAGTAGGGTAAACAGTAGTTCAGTTTTGTAAAGTACAGCTACACCTCCACCCTTTTTGATATTACGGTCAAGTCTAATAATGTTATAACCTGGTGGTATGTCATTGTCCTTGGTGTTTGTCTTTAGCCAGGTTTCAGTTAGACAAAGGATATCAAAGGAATATAGATCAAGGAGGGCATGTAGTTGAGTTATTTTATTATTCAGGCTGTGAATATTAAGGTGGGCTATCTGTAGAGAATTGAGATTGGTGGTAAGACTTGAATAAGTAGCTTGGTTTATTGAGGGGATAGTAGGGTGGTAGGGGTTTGGGCCTGGATTAGGATGAATGTCACCATAGATGAATAATAGATGTTGGTGACTATATGTGTGTTTACAAAGTTTGGAAGATATTGAAAAAGGTTTCACAAGTAGAAGAAACTTGATATGTGTTGTTCTGTGGTATTGAGGTCTGAGGTATAAGGATGATGAAGTAATGTTGCTATGTGATTGTGGGGTGTATTCAAAGTGGGTATTAGTTTGTTTTAGTGTTAGATTGGGTAAAGTTAGCTTTCTATTTTCAAAGAAGTTAAGGGAGTAGGAAATAAGATGAGTGTTTTTTTTTAGATTCAGAATAAGCTGGGAGGTTGACAGCCAATTTTCTATGGTGGTAAAAATTCCTGTTTTTTTTTTTTTTTTTAAAGAATTTGGAGAGAGGGAGCTGTGCAGATTAAAGTGCCATCATCAGCATATTGTACCAGGTTTGCTTAATGGGTGGCTGTCTGTAGGTTGCTTATAAATATGGTGAAAAGCAGGGGTCCAAGTATAGATCCCTACAGTACACCTAAGGTAACTGGGATGAGGGAAGATAGAGAGTCCATCCATTTAACAGCCTGCTGGCAGCTGGAAAGATATTCGTTAAACCAAAGCAGGGTGGATTTATCGAGGCTGAGTTAAAAAAAGACAGAAGGTTGTTGTGAGAGACTATCAAATGCTTTTGACAGGTTTGGAAAGACAGTTGAGACTAAATTGTCGAGGTTTCATTGCTGATTGACAATATTGGTAAAACCGATGACAGCATAAGTAATGATATATTATGGGTGGAACCCATGCTGTGTTTTGTCAAGGAGGATGTTGGATAACAGGTAGTTTAGTATCTGAAAGTAAATATATTTTTTCTAGTATTTTTGACAAAGGGGACAGTATGGCTATTGGTCAGTAGTTGGAAAATTAAGTTGAGGTACCACCTTTATATAATGGCATTATGTGAGAGATTTTCCAGAGGGAAGGTACTTATTGCTCAGCTTTGGATCTATTTATTACAATAGAAACAGGGTGTGCTATGGCTTTGGCTGTGATCTGGAGATATTCACGTGGGAGTTTGTCTGCTGCGAGGGAAGTAGGTTTTAGTTTGTACAGGTGTTTATACATGAGACTGGTGGAGACATGTTTTAGTGAAAAAGGGTTCTGTTTTTTGGGGGGATTTTGTAGGTCTGGGAAAGTAGTGAGGGAAGAGGGGGTAATCAACGAGTTGGAGAAGTAGTCGTTGAACTGTGTTGCTATGTTGATGGTGGTATCATCTGTGTTTGGGAGTGGTGTACTAGTTTTTCCTGGTTGTAGAATTTTGTTAATAGCTGCCGTGAATTTCTGTGGGTTTGAGTTGTGTTTAGTTTGGACGTTAAAAGAGTGTTTTTTTTATCATTCCTTATTTGTCTTTTTCCTTTATTAGTTTAAGAAATAATTTTCTATTTGAATTAGTTTTATTATTACGCCAGATGTCCCAGGCCTTACTGCTTTCTTTTAGAAGAAGGTGAGAGGTTTTGATAAGCCAGGGGGTATAGTTGGATTTGGTTCTAAAAGTTCTAGTTCTTGTTAGCTGATTAAGTATATCTAGAAAGACAGAGTTGAAGTAGTCGACTGCCATGTTCAGTAGAAGGCAGGTAAGTGGAGACCAATTGCAGAAGTGTAAGGCTGTTATGAAGTCTTCTGCTTTGAAGTTTTTAGTCTAGCATATTTGTTGGATGGATTTTTTTAGTGGGTTTAATGTGTAGTCTTAGTGTAAAGGTGGGGAGGTGATCATGTACACCGGGATTCATGAAGCTCGACGGAAGGACAGTTTTAGCCTTGTGCCGAGCATCCTCCTAACAGATGGTGCAGCAGCACCATATGAATATTTATGAGGGTGTGCTGCCACACCCTCACCGTGCACAGGAAATGTGTGTGAGTGCAGGGGGCGTGTTTAAGTGCTCTACGAAGGCTTAAACATGCCCCCACAGTTGCACAACCTACAATGCTTACTATTAGAGCCCGCCTTTAATAGTAAGCAATTAATTCAGTGTCCCTGGATACTGAAATGTATGCTAAGCATACAAGAGTGTCCACGAACACTGAATTAAAATCAAAGTAGTAAACACACAAGCACGTAGCGGAATGTTGAGCCCAGTCCCTAGAACTTTCACAATTAGATTCCCCGTGTCCCTATTTTACATTTGTATTGCTTTATTATTGAAAGTGTAAGTGAAGCCCAGCGTGTTTGCGCATTTTTGGCCTCTGCTTAGCGTAGCTTACACATCAAACTCATCCAAATAGAAAATAACATGCAGAATCAATGTTAAAGTCAATAGTGTTGTGGTTAGAGCATCCGCCTAATGAATAGGCATGCATGGTTCGTGTCCCACTATAGCACGTATCATTATCCATGTGGAATGTGTATATGAACATATTTATACATCCTTTTGCTGCATAACCTACATAATAACATGTAAATGTGAACTGGAGTACTGCATGAAATGTTTAACTAATGTCATTCAATCAAAGTGGTAGTGTCATAATGAATAAGGCACCAGTAAGCAGGTGTAAGCATAAATAAGCAGTAGTAAACATATATAAGTGCCAGTAAGCAAGTCTAAGTGCATTTACGCGGGTGTAAGCAGTGCCCACACACATTAAGCATAGTAGAAGCTAACCGAATTTAACAAACTGTAATTGGAAGATAGCACAGCCTACCGTTGCGCAAACACGCACACACCTGCTCACAACTGCTTAAAAGTGCTTTAATCACTCTGTATCCAATGGCCCTTGTTCTGGCAGCCGCAAAATAAATGGCCTCTGCAAAGGCAAACCCAGGACCCTGCACACTGCAGCCAATGTGATTTACCACTAAGCTATGGCAGATATACATAAATCTGATGTTATCACAAACATATCGTCCAGCACAGTCATGCAACAGCATAGAGGATGTATATAATTATGTATATGTATGTGCATGTGTATGTATATATATATATATATATATATATCTAGGAAGAATGAATGTCGTGACAATAAAGCATACAAAAAGAATAAGAAGGGAATCAACAGCAACCCCAGAATTATTTAGTGCTGTCAGCTTATGTCATATCAAGCTGGGCAGGGGTGAGCAAATCACTGCTACCCACACCACAGGCAGGACACTACCAGTGGGAGCAACATTGTCGATCTGCTAAACCTACTTTACAAACAATCACAGGGTAGTCCCTGGTGGGACTACCCAAAAAATGCTAGGTGAAGTGGACTTCCGACCATTACACAAGCAAGGGCAGGTATGTTCAAGGACCAAATGGTGGGAGAGCCTGATGATACAAAGGTTGGGACAACATACGTGTAGGGCCCCTAATGCTGAGGAGAGGGCAATGTGTGGAGGTGTGTCATGGCTGTGATAGCAACTGGAGGATGGATGTTTTGCATGTATGTTGAACTCGGGTGGGGTGGAGGAACCATGGGTATGAAATTATGGATCCAGGTGTGTCAGGGTTGGATGGCCTGGTTCTAATTGGACCGCCTCTTTGAGGTCAGCGAGTTTGTTATACTTATATATGCATACACACATGCATACATGTATATGCAGAAGTACATTCCCTGTAACACATGCATTCCTTTTGCAGACACAAATAACATAAAAGTGCCCCTACAAACCTCAATAGTAGATAGAATAATAGGTTGTGCATAAGAGGGAAGGGACCAGTCTGCAAAAATGCAGAAGTGTGTACTTTGCCCGAAGTCAGTGCTGTTATCAAAAAATAAATTGTGAGGACTTTCTCACTATGAAATAGTGGAATCATTCCTGTGATCTGCCTGCTATGGTAATGCCAATCACTAAACCGGACCTATTTGTAAATAATGTTGCCGAACTTGTACATTACTAGCTCTCATGTGTAACATGTGCGTTACCACATAGTCATAGTTATTAATTTATTGTAGTGTCTTGTTAAAGGGAATAATGTATAGAGTCTAATCTTGAAATAAAGACATGTGTGCCCCAGGTGGGACATCCCAAAAGTTGTGAATAGTGTCCTATTGGTCACTCATTTCACCGCTGTTTGTGGACGAAAAGTTTGGGATGTCTGAGGATACATGGAGTGAGTCAACCCATGGGATGGGTCTACAGGAGTAGGGAGTGGCCAATGTGTAGTGATGTGGGTACACCGTGTATCCAACTGGAGAATGGATGACTGCTGTGTCACTAAAGTGTCGGGGTGAGTGTTTGTGGAACTAGGATCCATGGCTATATGGGTATATATGGAAATGAAGCAGCACAGCAATAGTGCAGTGGTTTAAGCATAAATAAGCAGTAGTAAGCATATATAAGCACCAGTAAGCATGTTTAAGTGTGTTTGCATGGGGGTATGCATTGCCTACACAGATTAGTCAAAGCAGAAGTTAACTGAGTGTAAGAAACTGTAACCGTTGGTTACAGGCATGTATAGATATATAGATATATATATATATATATATATATATATATATATATATATATATATATATATATATGTGTGTGTGTGTGTGTGTGTGTGTATGTGTGTGCATAGATATACACAGATATACAGCTATGATAGGAAACAGCACACAAGAATGACATATGTTCACACTCTATGCCAATGGAAGTGAGGGGCCCAAGCAAGAAACATGTAACACGTAGCATGACCTCCCCTCCCAGCTGGACAGAGAAAACATACACACAAACCGGGGGGGTACAGAGTGCACCCGTGAAATCTAATCTTGAAACACAGACAGGAGTGTCCCTTGCGGGATGCCCCAAAAATTGGCATATAACCAAAGGAAGGTGATACAACTTTCATTCTAGCTGGGGTGGGTACATACCCAGAATACAAGGGTGGGAAAGCCTGATGACCCATGGGTTGAGACAGAGTATGACATGGGTCCCATGAAGTGGAGAGTGGGCAGTGTTTAATGGTGTGTTCAGACCCAACCTGCACCCAAAGGAAGGATGGGTGCTGTACAAGAGGTGCGGGTGGGGGAACTATGAGTAGCTAGTTATGGGTCTAGGTGTGCTGGTGTTGGCTGATGTGGGTCTATACGGACAACCCCAGGGATGTAAGTAACAGTATTAACTGGGCAGAGGCATCGCCCAATGTGCAGCCACACCCGCTACGAGTCCCACTGCAGCAAAGTCTAATCTACATGGCAAAGAATGGAATAACCAGATGTAGATGTAAATATGTAGAGGAATGTGTGTGTATATCTACCCATAGCTACATGGAGATATACCTCTCCCTCTCTTTAGTACAAATGTATACATACAGAGACAGAATGCATATACATACCCACATATAAATATATACATATGCAGACACCCATACACCCATATGTTGTTAGATATACATAGACAGCAATATATAAATATATACACGTATGCATACATATACAGATATAATGTAGATATACATATATATATATATATATATATATATATATATATATATATGTGTGTGTGTGTGTGTGTGTGTGTGTGTGTGTGTGTAAATATACACATGTAAATAGCTAGGATATGATACAGCAGTTATGAATTACATATGTTCACAGGCCATGCAAATGGGGGTGAGCGGTCTAATCAACAAATGTGTAACACTTAGCATCACCCACCCCCACCTAGACAGGTGAAACATACCAACACATGATACAAGTAAACACACCACTGCTTCCCAGACCACAGGCAGGATACTACCAGTGGGAGAGACCTGCCTGATCTAATCTTGAAACAAAGACATCAATGTCCCTTGTGGGACACCCCAGAAATTAATGATCTTCGGAGTCAATCCCTGTATTGATTCATCCAACCAGGCTGTATACGTACATGGACCAGTAGGTTGTGCAAGCCTGATGACCCATGGGTCGACACAATGTACAACATGGGTCCTGACTCATGGAGAGTGGGCAATGTGTAGTGGTGTGGTTAGACCCCACCTGCACCCACAGTAAGGATGAGTATTGTAGAGGAGTGGCAGGTGGGGGAACTATGGGTATGCAATTATGGGCCTAGGCATGCAGGTGTTGCCTGGCACAGTTGTATTAGGACTGCTACAGGGATGTAAGTACCTGTCAACCCCTAAAAGCAAAACCACTGGTCAGAACATAAACCGTTGAGGGAACAAGTAGGGACAGAAAGCACATATTCCACTTACAACCTTAGAAAGCTGATAGAATAATAGGTTATGCATTAGCATGACTCGGCTGAAGGATGTGGGGTCCAAAACCCAATTAGTTGTCTGTATTTAATGGTGTCACTTCCCAGGTATTTGCCAGACAGGTGCAGATTGTAAGAGGAACACACCAATAGTATGAAGCAAACTCTGGACAGGCAGCGGATTCTGTACAGTTGACCGGCATGCTTACATCTAATGGGCAACCATTCCCAATATTGGTCCCACCACAGCACAGTCCAGTTTATATGGCTTAGTACGGTATACCCATATCTGTCATTGCATAACCCACTACACAACACCTACGAACACATGGTCACAACACTCCACTGTAGGCATATAAGCTGATGTAATAGGCATCACAAGATATTATTGTAGTCCTCACCCTCACCCAGGGGTGTGAGTGTCTGATGCAAACACTAAATGCAGCACATTTGCAAGTGTGGGAGCAAGTGGGTGTAAGCCTGTTTGGCCGCCGGTATGTGAGTACCACACTGGTGAAGCAATGTAGAAGCTAACTGAGTGTAAGAAACTGTAACTAGAGGTTAACATTGCTTAGATCCATGCAAACCTGCGCACCTGCTCACAACTGCTTTAAAGCGCCTTAATCATTCTGTACCTAACAGCTCGTGTTCTGGCCAGCAACAAAATAAACAGCCTCTGCAAGGCTAGAACTCATGACCCTGTACATCACAGTCACAGTAGTTAACCACTATGCCATGATAGCACTACATATAAAGGAGGTATCAGCAAGCTAATCCTCACCACAGGGAAATCAAACAAAGATGTGAACTGAATCAATGCACTATAACCCACCACAGACCATAAATATGTGAATTGGAGTACTGCAGTAAACATAGAGTTGAGGTGTCACTGCAATAAAGTTATGAAGTCCCGAGGACCCCATACAGTATATGTACACATGAATCACGGATACCAGACACATATATAACCTGTAATGAATAAGACATAGCTTAGCCTTTTTGAAACCGGCCAATTACGAAAAGTGCGGGAATCCGGCCCTACTTAAACTGAAGAGGAGGGAATACGGCTCAGAAATGGTTGTAGCATCCCCCTGCAGGCAGAATGGCTGGAGTGGGAGAATGCACTTGCTTTAGAGTGCAGAACTGGGGCATCCAGGAGTCCAAATTCATGGCATGGCTCCTGGTAAAGCACCATGGCAGGAGACTACTGCAGGGCCAGTACCAGGGTTCATAGTACAAAATGGAGGCCTGGGACACTCTCGCCCATGACCTCACTAGTGCCACAGGTGTCCCCCGAACTGGTGAGCAGGTCAGGCACCACCATGCAGACTTGAAGTGGCAGAGGGGGATGTCCTGGAACAGTGGATCCAGGAAGCAAGGCAGATGCAGAATGCCCCAGAGCTGAGTAAGTACTCCATCCACTATGTAGTTAATAATTGCCTAGCTTGTGTATACTGTGGATAGGTATGGCTAAATATCACTGTACTTCTCTGACAGCTGCAGATAAGCATGCTGCGAACCAGCCAGCCTATGATGGTAGGCTGCAAAGGATGCGTCACATGGCAGGTTAGTAAATAGCCTGCATGTACTTCCATAACAAATAAATGTAAAAGCCTCAGAAAGTGTTGTACCAGTATACAGAATTGTATGATATGCAGCAAATAATGGTGTAACCCCTACATTGCTTCTGTTTACACTGCATTCATATGTTGTACTGTTGCAGTTATTAAATAGTACTGTTGTAGTAAGCAGTGTTACCCACACTGTGGTATGGAGATAAAATGTGTATGAAGTGCTGTATAACAATGATGGAAGTGCAAATAGGTCAGTCATATTAGACTAAATACATTGCAAAGCCTCACAACAATTGCCTGATAGCATAGTGTACAGTGATCTTAACTGTAATGCTTTTGTCACACACCGCAGGGCTTTGGATCCCAGGAGCACCAGTAATTTGTATGCATAATCATTCCACACAACTGCACACAGTTAGTTAGAATGTTCAGAGAGAAAGCTGTATGCATATATACACTTAACAACTGTACAGAGTTTGCTAGAATGTTCAAATAGAAAGTGGTATGCATATTCATACCCCTCAACTGTTCCAATCTGCCCAGTATGTCTTGTAAATTGCTCACATCACCTGCCTTATGCCCTGTTCCCCTGACAGATTAGTGTGATGATCCAAGAAATGTAGGCAGCTGTTAATTACACATAACTGATAGTCAGACCTGTAAATAGTCAGAGGATGTACATGCAAACATACCTGTCATCCCAGCATCTCACCCAAAGTGTATGACAGCAGTCTCAAAACATGTTGCATTAACACCTGCATCTTGTCAAGCCTGTACATAAGACACAGGTCCCATATATACTAATAGGTTCATAGGTTCATAGGTTCATACTAGGCTATCTGCCCTAGGGCATTTATAAGCCTAGCCAGAGTGTGTTTGGCTTTCGCCACCCATTTTAAATTAATTTTGCTATGCCTTTTTTTGAGGTAGTATACTGTGCCTCTGTCTAACAGTGACACAGAAGTGATAGCTGGGGTAAACCTACGATCTCCCATCCACTCATCAAGATTCCTCTTGAAGAGAGTCAATGTGGGACTCTGCCTAACCTGGACTGGGATTTTATTCCAGAGTGAAGGGAGCCTCTGGGTTATGAATCTGTCCCTCCAGCATGTCCTATTTATTTCAGTGCTGAGGTTCAAGTCTCTCAGCGTAGCTCGATGGGATTTGGATTTTCTGAGGTGCAGCATGTCCATTAATTCTGGGTTGGACATGGCTTTATAAGTCAGGCACAGATCGCCTCTGAGCAGGCGATATGCCACTGAGTAGAGCTGGAGTTTCTTTAACCGGGCAGCATATGGCATCTGTTTGAGCCCTTTGATCCTCTTGGTGAGGTACTTTTGGGGTCTTTCCAGTTGCTGCAGGTGTCTGGTAAGGTACATCCCAAAGGGGCATTGTACTCAATTATGGGCCTGATGAGGGATGAGTAAAGAGCGATGACCTCCCTGATCTAGATGTGAATCCCTTCATGATTAGGTGGTCTATATAAAATGTTTTCTAACCACTTTGGCCACGTGGTTGTCAAATGAGAGATTGCTATCAACTTGGGTCCCCAGGTCCCTAATGACTTCTTCTGTATTTAATGGATTACCACCTATGTGGTAATTTGTGGCACTTTGTTTTGCCAAAGGGGATGACTATACACTTTTTGGCGTTTAGCTTGAGGCCATGGCTCTGGCACCAGTTGTCTGTTTCTATGAGGCCCTTTTGGAGGATGCTTGTGTCGGCTGGAGAGTTGATTATGGTGCCCAGTTTGCAGTCATCTGCGAACTTGGTCAGCCACAGTCCTTCCGTGTTGGCCTGTACCGCCAAGAAATATATACCGAACAAGAGGTCCCAGGACTGAACCTTGTGGGACACCATATGTAACTGGTTTGGAGTCTGACATGGCTCCAGCAATTCTAACCATGTGGGTTCTGTCCTTGAGCCAGTTTGCAACCCATCTAGTGACATAGGGGTTTATATTTAAGCTGGTGAGCTTATCTATAATGCCAGTGGGGTATTGTATCAAGGCTTTGCGAGGTCCAGGTAGGCTGTGTGGACCACCTTCCCCTCGTCAATGGCCTTGGTGACTGTTTCAAAGAAATCGACCAGGTTTAAGAGGCAGGATCTGCCCTTAACAAAGCCAAACTGGGTAGGTTCCAGTGTCTGTAGGTCCCCAATATCTTTATTTATGAGATCCATGATGATCCTTTCCATAGCTTTGCAGACCAAGCTAGTCAGGCTTATGGGGCAATAGTTTCCAGGATCCGTTGAGGCACCACCTTTGTGGAGAGGGATCACTGTTGCTTTACACCACTCTTTGGGTACATATCCTGTAGTAAGGCTAAGACTGAACAGTAGTTTTATGTTTGGGTTTAGCTCTTCTTGGAGTTCATGTAGGACGCAGCCCAAACACCATCTGGTCCCATTGATGCTGTGTTTTTTGCTTTGGAGAGGGCGGCTCTTACCTGAGCATCTGAGATGTCAGGGGGCAGCACTCTGTTGGGATAGATATTTGCCCTTTTGGTGGGGAGAGGGGGGAGAAGTTTGCACTGAACCTGTCAGCTAGGATGTTGGCAATGTCTGTGGGCTCGGTGTATTTTTTGTCATTTTGGACTAATTCTGAGCATATCTGGGAATTCCCACCCAGGTTCCTAACATAACTAAAGAAAGCCTTGTGATTATCCTTAGTGTCCTGTGCAATTTTCTCTCGAAGCTGGCCTTAGCCCATTTTATGCGCGCCGTAGTTTTTGCTAATACTGATCAGAGATGCCTTCCCTTTTGAGATTTTGCTCTATCATGTAGTAGCTTCCTCCTTCTATTGTATAGTTTGTTTATGGCTGGGGTCCACCAGACAGGCGTCTGCCTTTGGAGGATTGGGTCTTGGTTTTATTTGGGATTGCATGATCCATGCATTCCTGAAGGTGTTCATAGAATGCGTTTATAAAGGATTATGCGGTCTGGGCGTATTTTCCACAGGCCGGGGCTTTGAAGGATTCGCCTCGGTTTTGAGGCATGTGAAATTTGCTTTAGAAGTTTTTCACTGTGGTTTTCTGGGCAGGGGTGGGGTCGGGATGTGAATATCCAGTGAGATTAGTTTATGGTCTGATCTTACCAGTGAGGATACACTTCTGGTCTGGAGCATAGTGTCCCCATGTTGGTGAGGATCAGATCCAGTATGTTTCCCCTCTTGTGGGAGTGGTAACAAGTTGTTCCATAGCATTTGAGTTTATAAATTCTAGGAACCTTTGGGCTAGGGTGTTGGAGCTAGAGTAATGCTCCCAGTCTATGTTTGGGTAGTTGAAGTCGCCCAATATAATGGTGTTTGGATAGACCTTCATATTTTCCAGTATTCTCAGGAAGGCCAAGTGGGGTTCCTGTGTTTGGGAGGGTGGTCTGTAGCAGGCTATAAACTGGAAGGCAGTTTTACCCACAGTTAGTTGCACATGGATAGTCTCTGATGCTTCGTGCTGTGCCACCAACCTGGAGGTGTGGGTATCTTTGACGAATATTGATACTCCCCCTCCTTTTGTGGTTCGGTCCAAGTTTGGGGCCGAAACGCATGGTATGAGGTATAACCTGGTAGTGCTGGGGTGCTCTCGGGAGCCTTGAACCAGGTTTCTGTTACTGCACAGATATCGATGTTCTCCATGCTAAGGAGAGTTTCGAGTGGTGCATCTTGAGGTTTAGACTTCTGGCATTGAGTAGCATTACTCTTAGTTTCTTATCCTTGTGATACCTATGGAGGTGGGTTTGTTTTTGAGCCTTGCCTAAAAAGGCACTATGGGGTAGCAAGAGCCTTTGCCAATATCTGAAAGCCCAGGGTGACAGGTGCAAGCCGTCCCTAGTGAAGCATCGTGGCTTGTCGAGCATGTCATCCCAGGCTGACAGGCATTGGATCCCCTTTGAATGACACCAACACTTAAGCCAATTGTTGAAATTGATCATCTTGTCTTCATATTGTGGCATCATTCTTGGTGAGGGTAAGATGCTACTCAAGGTCAGGGTCATACCGGCCTGGGCTACATGCTCAGAGAGCTCTTCTATGTCTCTTTTCATGTAGTCCAGGGAGTGTCTCAGGTCATTCACACCATCATGGACAATGACTGAGTCATACTTGTACTTGCCTTGGAGTGACCTGAGTGCTTGTGTTATGTGGCGGATCCTAGCGCCCGACAGGCAGCTCACTGTGACCTTCTCCTTGTTCAGCCTGGTGAGCGGGACGTCAGTCTGCCTGACGATAGAGTCCCCTATTACAAGTGTATCAGGTGTGTTGTTTAGCCTTAAGGGCTGTGACTGTTCGGCACACTGGCTTTGTGAGCTATGTGTTGCACATGTTTTGTTTTGGGGTAGCGGTTGCTTGGGTGTCTGCTTTGGAGGTCTCTGCTGCTTAGGCAGATTTTTATTTAGAGCCTCCAGTATGTTTTGTGTGTTTATGTGTTTGGTTTGTTGTCGTGGTAGGTCTATGTGAGACTGGAATTGTAGTGAGTGTGGTTTCCTTCTCCTCCTGACTGGTTACGCCAGTACTGAGTTGAGAGCTTAGCCTCCAGTTTGGCTATATGGTTGCATCTCTCACATGTGTTGGAATTTGTTGGGAGGAGGATAGGGTTGTCTGTGTACATGAGGCAGTTGTAACATTGCCTCAAGATTCCCAGATTCACCAGCTGGACCAGAGAGGAAACTGACAACTGACCTTTGGACATGCTAGAATAGTATTGGGAATTCCTTTATAATTGAAAAAAAGGGCCAATGGGGAACAAGGTACTCAAGGGGAGATTGTGAGGGTGTAGTGCTTTTAATTTTTTAGAGCTGACTTATATAATTGCTTTAGTGAGCAAGTGCCAGGTAACTTAAATGCAATGCGTTACAGGTAACTTAAATGCAAAAACGACAAACAGTAACTTTCTTTCAAGTGAAACAAGGAAATAAGTACAGTAAGCAATGCAGATATCACTAGGGATCCACAGAAGTGCTAAAGGCCGTTTTAGGTGGAATTAGCGTTTCAGGAAATAAACAAACAACAAGCATACAAATAAAGCTAGATTCAGCAGGCCTGGATCTAGTCTATGCTACAGCAAACAAGGTGTACCAATTTCAGTAAGAAACAGTTAGAATATGCAGGCACTATAAGCCTCTAACCAGAAATTCCCTGCTCAGAAGGGCAGAGTCCAGCCTCTCCTCCCACAAGAGTGCAGACCGCAATCCTTCTTAATGTAAAATAACTGGCCTGAAGCCCAAGTGCTTAAACCAGAACTAATACACTTTTAGAATAACAGACACTGAGCTCTCAATCAGCAGTTCCCAACTTAGAAGGATGTAAGCTACCTGTCCTGCCACCACAGTGCAGGCCACAAACCTTCCTGATGTAAAACAACTGGTCTGAAGCCCAAGTACTTAATCCAAAAGACTTAGAAATGATAGCTACACTTTAATCAAGTTACTACCAGCAGTAATAAATACAACTGAATACTTTAAAGAATGCCTGGATTAGTGCTCAAGTTATACAAACAAAGCTAGATTCAGCAGGCCTGGATCTAGTCTATGCTACAGCAAACGAGGTGTACCAATTTCAGTAAGAAGCAGTTCAAATATGCAGGCACTATAAGCTTTAACCAGAAATTCCCAGCTCAGAAGGACAGAGTCCAGCCTCTCCTCCCACAAGAGTGCAGAACATGAACCCTCTTAATGTAAAATAACTGGCCTCAAGCCCAAGCGCTTAAACCAGAATTAATACACATTTATACACTAATCTTCAAACATACCATTGTACAATATAACGCCATTGGGTAGTGTAATAATATATGTAAGGGACAGACCACTGCAGTGACTATGAATGTTGTGGAAACTACAAGGATTTTTTAGTTGTTAATTGAACTCTCTCTCTCTTTCTCACCCCTACCATATGTGTAAAAATAACGGATTACACAACTCAGTTGGTATGTCTACACTCCTAACCTTTGTAGGGACATATGTCTTATTGGTTTATAAATATTCACATCTGTTTCTATGCATGTGTCATGTTAAAATACTACCATATTGGTGTCCTGTTGCCATCAATGAAACCTGCATGTTGTTGTAATGGCCACTGTTTTACCCATATATGCATATGTTCTGCCTGCTCTGCAACTATTTTATATCTGGTGCCCTGGGTAATGGGAATGCCTATGCATGCTGTTATAGCTAATCGTGAATGCTGTTGACTATTACTAACTCATATCTGCCTTAAACATGCACCTTGAATGGGGAGGGGTGTTTAGCAGTCACAAGCCCATGAGCTCAAAAATGGAAACAGTGGGATGGAGGTCCCCACCCATGGGCAGCCACCACTGCACCTTCACAGCCGCAAAGGTTGCTGTGCTGGGGGCTGTCTAGGAGGGGCAGGCTCACCTGCTAAATGTGCCACTCTGCCCTCGAGCTGGCATAGTTGGCCTCAAACCCCCTTATTGAGCCCCCTACGCACCACGGCCTGGACTGTACAATGGCTGACAGGTTTCTGTCTGGACCTGCTCCCAGGGAGGACAAGCCCCATCCTCAGTGGTGGTTCCACCAGAAGCTGGTGCAGAGCCAACAGAGGTGGAGGTCCAAGGCTGAGCCCCAGACGTGCTGGTGCCCGGTGCCATGGCCTGCTGAAGTAGGACAGGTAGCTCCACTGGGACCTCCAATCCCATACAGCCTATGGTGTTGCAGTTTTAACACAGATAAGGCTTAGTAATAGTCAACAGCATTCAGGATTACTTATAACAGCATGCATAGATATTACCATCAACCCAATCAACAGATGTCATACATTTGCAGAGGGAGCACAACACATGCATATATACTGCATGACATCTGTCCAAAGCGTAGATGACTTGTGACTGCAGCTATGAACAATGGCCCATTATTGGCATGTCACTGTGATAACCTCAGACAGTGACTGTCATACCACTGTTCCATGTGACATATGTCCAATCAGGGATGCGATGGCAGTAACCCTCATCACTGTCACAGTGTACTGACTGCAATCCTCACACTATGCTTCTGCAGTTCGCAGATGTGTGTTCTGTGAGTAACACAAGAAACAAATGGTTCCACACACTGACCAGTCCACAGATGACCCTACAGATGGGGGTTTTCTTGTCAGTTATTAAAACATGCAGACTAGCCATTACCACACACAATCTGTTAAATTGGCAGTAGTCTGAATGAAGCATAGCTACACTTACATGCTGTACTCATGTCTGGCACATCCTCCTCCTGTCTTTAGCCTATTTTCCACTGTGTATGTTGTTTGAGGAATATCCAGATTTCATCTGAGATGCTGTTTACCAAACACCAGATCCAGGTACCACTCACGGCGACTGTCATGGGCAAACACCAACATGATGTTCCTAGATATTGTACTGTTTTTCCATGCAATTGGCTATGGGAATGTCACCACAGCTGTTCCACATGCAATCAGCTAGAGGAGGACAGCAATAGGTGCAGAGGCCATCACCTGATCATGACCATCACTTACAACACACAAGCTGCTGCTAAGCAGGTGTACATCTCTACACCCACCAGCGAGTATGTGGGAGGGACAGTCAGACTCAAAGTACATCAGAGAAGGGCTGGGAGACTAAACCCTAAGCATCTTCTGTCACACACCTACCAGTACAGGGGTTCCAACCCCTGACTGACTAGTCATTACTATTACAAGTGCATGCAGTTACTCCATGTGTCACATAGCTGACATGCTGGTGTGCTGTAAGAACATATATGTGTGCTGGTGAGCGACATCTGCAGCAGAGATATAGTAGACATACATTAGGTGTAGCACACATGGCTGTCCACATGAACAGATGTCATTGTCAACACAACCACACTCTCTAAGGGACTCAGACACATTGGCACACCTTGGCAGGCTCAAAAATGCACTTCCTAACTACCTAGTTTGCCACACTACAGTAATGCACAGGTATTACATGCACCACAGGGGTTATCCTGAGGTTCTATGGGCTAGGGCATGTGAACATGTCTGAAATCAGTCAGTATACCAATGGGAGTTATACTGGGTATGACTGTGGTTGGGAACATCATACCCCACATGCAGACACAAGGTGCCAGTACTGACATGCATGTGTGCATTGCTTCATGGGTGTGTAGTGGTTGGCTGTGCAAGAAGGCTGTGCAAGGCTGGGTGAGGGGTAATCCTTGGCATCAGGCCACCTGGCAATGCTCTTCAGTGTGGTTCAGGGGTGTAGTGTCTGCAATGTCCCACACAGATGGGTATTGTATTAACCGTCCTGTCATCCTGGTTACTATTGTGTGTGGCCATTGCTTTGCAATGCATGCCATGCCTGTGTTTGATAGTCCTTGACATGGACATTGCCTGCAATGTGCATGTCCCACATTAATGTATAGTGACATGTTTAAGTGTACCTGGTTTGCCTGGCACATGTTATGTACACAGACCGTCATCATCAGATGTGCCAATCCTGGCCTGGTGTGGCAGGACCTGCTAATAGACAACAGGTTGACCCTGCACTTCCATTGAAAGCTTGATACAGGTATTCCCTGGTATCAGTGGCATCTGTCCATACAGGGCATGTGTGTAAGGCATTGTATGTCCTTTGTGGATCATTTGATGGCACCACATATGTTGCAAGCATCCAGTGGGGAACATAGTGAAGGTGCATTGTCCGCAATTATGTGCCTATTGTACTAATGGACAGAGTGCCATGTCCTCTGCAGCCCACTGCAATCACACCATGTCTACTATCTGTCAACAATGTGCAGGGTACTAGCAACATAGCGGGATTTTCTAGGCAAGTGTGTTTGTGTATGACATGTGGGTTCAGACCACATTCTGGGTAATAGTAGGTTTGGTTACTTTGTTCACCAGGCCTTTTTCCAGATGTAGGGGTATGGCTTGCCAATCCAGTCTCTTGGCTGATTGAAATCTGTAATCCTCATGAGGTGGACATTGTGACATATACTATAGCCACCATATAGTAAAACTGCAAAACCCGCTCCTCAACATATCCAGTGGTTAGACACTCACAGCCACCTCCACACAGGGTCTGACTGACAAACACACACACACCTGCCATGTCTTGGAATAGAACTCATACTTAACTAGTTTATCACACTGCAGCATTATGCAGTCATAGCATGCGCTACGGCACTACGGAGATTACTGGGCTACCCCATCCCCAAAGGTGTATTTCACAAGTAATGACATCAGCAGGTTTACCAAAGTAGGGCATTTCAAATTTCCTGCAAGTGAGAAGCCCAAAATGCATTGCTCACAAACCAGACAGTGAGACACACACACAACACATCCACAACTGACATATGTGGGTATGGACCCCATGACCAAGATCTATATCACACTACTGCATGGAGATGGCATAGGATGCACCACGAAGATTACTAGGGAACTCGCTCCCCAGAGGTGTATTTGACAAGGAATGCCATCATCAGGATTTCCAAGGTAGGGCATTGTAAATGTCCTGTGAGTGAGTAGGCTATAATGCATTGCTCCCTACACATGCATTGAAACACACACAAAACATACATAACTACCATGGTTGTGGATGGAACCCTACCACTGTTCTAAATCAAACTCCAGCAGTACACAGTTACCCGATGCGCTACAGATATTACTGGGTTACAGCAGTCCCAGAGGTGTATTTCTAGGTGGGTGATATCAGCATCCTTGCCAAAGTTGAGTATATGAATTGTAAGGAATGTGTGTACTCCAAAATGCATTGTTCGATTCTCAGGCAGACAGACACACACACACACAGTTGGCAAGTACTCTAAAATGCATTGCTTCGATCTCAGGCACACAGACATATACACACAGGTGGCAAGTCTGGGATTAGAACACCTATCAAACTAGTTTATCACACTACAGCATTATGCAGTTACAGGACACGTTACAGAGATTACTGGGTTACAGCAGTCCCAGAGGTGTATTTCAAGGAGAGTGACAATAGCATCCTTGCCAAAGTTGAGTATATAAATTGTAAGGAGAGTGCATACTCAAAAAAGCATTGCTCCCTTCTCAGGCATAGGTTCATAGGTTAGTACTAAGCTAACTGCCCTTGCGAGCCATTTTAAACCTAGCCATTTATCCCTTGTGAGACTCAAACCCTGCACCTTGTGTTTGTAAGGCAAACACCTTAACCATTAGGCCACCCCCCAACCCCTCAAAGACACACACACAGTTGGCAAGTCTGGGATTAGAACACCTACCAAACTAGCTTATCACACTACAGCATTACACAGTTACAGGACATGCTACAGCAATTACTGGGCTGCAGTAGTCTCAGAGGTGTATTTCTAGGTGGGTGACATCAGCATGATTGCCATAGAAGGACATTTCAAGTGTACTGTGAGTTGTACATGTCTTTTAACTGTATGTACCTGCTGCTTCCTGTCGCAAAAACACATGCACACCCACTTAAAGTGTCTTATTCAGTCCTAAATTATGTTATCAGCAACCCTTGCAGGTCTTGAACCCTGGACCACGTACACCAAGGTCACTGGACTTACCACTAAGCAATCTTGGTTGTATACATGTTTCAAGGTTTTTATAATACACATTTTACTACAGGTATTCCATAGTACTGAAAACAAATGGGACATTTGCTTTGTGTACATATGTATTGAACGTGCTGTACTCTGTAAAAGAACATAGACAAGTGTACATATTTGCAACTGTTATAACTAAATACTAAATACATATATGCACTTACGGGATGTGTGTACACACACACACACACACACACACACACACACACACACACACACACACATATATATATATATATATATATATATATATATGCATATACACAGACACAGCTATAGCCATATATATAAACATGTCTGAACACCCTTTGTGACACAAAAGGGTTCCAAAGGAATTGATGTGTACACAAAACTGAGGCAACTCTTGTATTATAACATTCAAATCTTAATCAGTTCACCGGAGAAGGGATGGTTGTTGTGTATGTGGAGTTTGGGGTGGGGAATGATGGCTAAGGCAATATACCCCGGGGATTGTGGAGTTTGGGTGGGGGAATGATGGGTATGGAAATACACCCCGGGGACCACATCTGTGTCACTGCTCGACAGTGGCAGAGGAAAATAACATACCCAACAGTAGTCATTCTTGACTGTCTATTCCTTTCTATTCCAAACTATGTCATAATTTGTAGACACCACTCACCACAGATGACTACCATTGTGTGCAGCATGTTAAAAGACATAACACATGTGTATGCCTGGCTATAGGGTAGTCACACACACACACAAACACACACACACTTGCCAGTATTGTGCTTACAAGTCTTGCCTATGTAAAGGTAACTAGTAGAGTGGTATGCAGTTGGGGTATGTGCAACAGAACCCATACAATTACACTTAATCTGATTCTACTTCTGAGCTGGGTGACATCACAGGACTGATTACATGCAGTGGAGAGGGGGGAAAAGGGTGGTTTAGGAGATGACAAGGATAAAGGCCAGTGCAAAAGGTGGTTTCTCTTTGGAAAGCAGTAAAACCCACTCTCCTGACAGGATGCAGACACAAATACACACACACAACCACTTGCTGGCACACACACACAGTTGCCAGTAGTGGGATCTGAACTCCTCCCTATCTACAAATCACTATTACAGTAGTGCGCAGTTACGATATGCACCACAGAGATTATACATTTCAAGGCAGTCAGAATGCCCTTCTAAGATTGAGGACATCAACAGGGATACTGACAGTTAAGATGTACATAGCTGTAAATCTGTGTGTTTAAAGTAGGAGTCCATTACAACCTGTATGCACAAACAAGAAACATCATCTGCAGGTAAGACATAGTTAGGCCTGAGAGGTATAGTTGTAGCACAGCAAGCCCTGAACTGGAGTATGCCCATCTGTGGAATGGGCAACTACTATCACTATATAAGGTTAAAGTGGTCATGCTCATACACATAGAATCACAGGACTTGTTTGGATGCTTTGATTCCAATTACATAAGGTGGCAGTGGGTACGCTCATACACTTAGTAGCACAGGGCTGTTTGGGATGCACCCTGCTTCTAACCACAGAAGGCCACAGTGTGCATGCTCATACACTTAGGTGTACAGAACGCATTGTAATGTACTCCTATTGTAACACACAGGTTTACAGCAATGTACATCTTAACTGTCAGTATATATGCACATCATACAGGTTTACTACCAGATACCTGTATGTGGCGCGTAAATTATATATCTGCATCTGTGCTGTGTGATACACATGCATACATGTACATGAAGTACTGCCATATATATGTGAAGTATACACAATCATGCATGTGTGGAAGTGACAGACAATTGGTTAACTGGGACACATAGGTGGATGCAAAGTACAGCATATGTCACGTGCAATTCCAAGGCCAATGTCCTAATCACAGAAGTAATACCCTGAAACCTACAAGACAATTGCATTGGATGCTTATGCTAAACAGTGCTAGATGTGTGGCTGTCATAATCCATTTGCTCAATGTAGAACCTACATCTGTGTAGTGAGGAACACCTGGCTGAAGGCTCTGTAGTGCACAATAGCACTACCACCATATAACTCAGATCCAGACATGTGGGCCATAACACTGGTACGGACCACTCCAGGTGGTGATGTACACATATTCATAAAGGATACTCACAAGTAAAGACCACTACTCCAGCATAATGCATCACAGATGAGTCAGGTACAGGTGACAGTGGCAAAAGCTGCATTCTAGGTTGTATCCTCATATAAATCCACAACCATGTCCTCAGACTACCAATACGCATCCATAAATGTGGTATGAAATAGTATGGTACAACACCAAATAACCTTTGACTGGCGGATTGTACCTAGCCCTACATCAACTGTGCAAAGTACACATGTACTGACACAGTTGCATAATGTGTTATGCAATGCAATAATACCACTGTTTGTAACCAGGTCAGTTGTTCACATACCAGGGTCCCTTAGATGTTGTCAGCATTAACACAGTTGACTGTTCATGTACACCAGTAGACAACCCTCTCATGGTTGGATATGACCTAGATGTACCTGCTGTGGATATATACATCCCACACTCATACAAGATAAATGAAAATACCATAGCTGTTGTTGTCCTTTTTACATGCAGGTGGCTACATTCATTACACACATGCACATAGAAGATAGGTCCATGGCTGCTGAATGCTATCAGTACATGTGGTTTGATATCTGTGTTGACAGAGGTAATATTCCCTTTCTACTGGTCACTCATGACACCTATCTTATCATACAACAACCCATGTGGCATGTATGTCATTAGACATGTTCACCAAATGAAATGCCTACCAACATACCCAAATAACAGGATCATAGGACCTACACACATGGCCTGTATTGACAGACTCAGGGAAATACAGCTATGCTCTATATGTTCCTGAGTAGTTACAGATGATATGTCCATGACATATACAGCCATGTGTGACCCACAGCTCCTACATATACTCCATGTCAACAGTTGCAAGCCATGCATGCTGTGTGTTGTCTGGACATTAACCTTATTACCACAATAGCCAGAACATGCTGGGGTGAGATGTTTGCAAGCCACAGACCTCGCACATGCTTGAATAAGTGTAATGCACATTGCTGGCACTCTTCCAGCAATCATGAGGTGTGTGTGGTAAATATGATGTGTGTGTGTGTGTGGCAAATATGATGTGCTCACTGTTGCCCATTACAGTGCCCTGGCTTCACAGTGGAACTGTCAACTAACAGTTTGTGGGATCATGACATGGAATATTGCTCTGTGTGTGTCTTGCTGATATGTGCTGTTGGCATAAATGTACACTTAGCTACTCAGTGAAGGTGGCTTTGTGTCCTACCAGTGCATGAATACAACATCCATTAAAGTGTAATGCTCAGCTAGGTTTCACACATGGTGTGGGGAAGGTGTGGAATGTATCCTCATGACCTGCTAGCCCACTTACTGATGGAGACTGCATATGTGTACATGTATTGATATGTGTTTAGATTTAATGCGTGTGATTTGTCTGATGTTTGAAGGTGACTGTTGTCTTAGTACATTATGCAGTTGCAATGCAGTCTCAACATTGCCATCTGTATATGGTGATATGCTCAAAGTACAGTAAGCTGTACTTTAGGTATGAACAGATGTTTGGACATAACTACTAAGTGGTGGGGCTAATTTGCAGATGAATGATTACTGAGGACAGCTCACAGGTGTGTTATGACCATTCCTACAATAACCTGTGCAACTGCTAAGCCATGGTTTTGTTAATTGAAGGAGAAGATACACAATGTAGAATGCAGTAAGGGTGACACTGAAGGCAAACCTCTTGACACCTGTAACAGTAACACCTCCTCTGTGCATATTATGTGCATATATCAGCAGAGTTGGCAAATGAAAGAGCCAGTACACTTTGTAGAGCATGCGTTAGTGCTGTAACCTTGTAATACCTATCATGAGATAGGTAGGTGTTTGATTCACAATACTGGCACGTGTGTGTGTGTGTGTGTGTGTGTGTGTGTGTGTGTGTGTGTGTGTGTGTGTGTGTGTGTGTGTGTGTGTGTGTGTGTGTGTGTGTGTCCATATATGTCACGTATGGTGGGGAATACATCCCAAATGATTTTTACTCTCCTGTACACTGTTGTAGACATCTGTACAGAGTAAAGTGTAGAAAGCAAGACATAGGCAGGGGTTTGAATCTCACACGTCAAGTGTCTGTATGTGTGTGACATAGGTGTATATCTTTGTGAATGCCACAGTGTGTGTGTATGTATGGCTGTCTGGTCCCTGAAGTGAGGCTGTATTTTACCATAGTGAAATGATAAGAGCCCCCTCCCCCCATCCACTCAATGCAATCTAGTATCCCTGTTGATGTCATGAATCAACCACCTGTAAACATGAATGCCCTGGGGTGAGGCTTGTTGTTATATAGCCTACTGATGACCCCCCCACATACACTCACTGCATTCAAGTATCCCTTGAGCTTAGGCCATTCTGACTACCTGTACATGTGTAATCTCTGTGGCGCATCTTCTAATGGCATAGTACTATAATGATGATTTGCACATAAGTAGGGGGTTCTCATCCCAACACTGGCAACTGTGTGTGTGTGTGTGTGTGTGTGTGTTACTGTGTCTGTGAATCCCTGTGGGTGTGTATGTGTGTTTGCATCCTGTCATGGGAATGGGTATTACTGCTTCCCAATGAGAAACCACTTTGTCCACTGGCCTTTACCCTTGTCATCTGCTAAACCACTCTTTTACCTCCTCCCCGCTCCAGGTAACTATACCTGTGATGTCACCCACTATGGATGCGATGGCTGTGGCCACAGTAGCTTACTACACAGCTATCCTGTTCTTGGATCATTAGATCAGTAAATATGTTTGAAACTTGGGAGATTATAACTGTGATGTGGAAGCTACAAAGTGCATGCAGGTATTGTCATACAGACCTGTGAGTCGTCTACATTTACATATGGGGCAGTAACCACAAACACTGACATCCCCTGGCACATGCAATTACACCTGAAAGAGGAAGGCAGAACATCAAGATCAACATGCAGTTACTGTTGTTACACATGATACATACTGTCAAAAGTACAAAATGCATTCTAAAACTGTTGTACATGGTATGTCTGCTGCCTGTTAACACTACTCAATAATGGGAATTTACAATTGTCTTCCTAGTATGTTCACCCTGTGCATCAGACCATATGAGCATGTCCCTACACCGATGGTGTGGATGAGAGGGATGCGGCACAGGCATCATCATATGCACAGGCTGATAATGTTTTCCAGAGGCCTAGGCTGCACCATTGGATGACATCATGTGTGTGTGGGATAGGGCCTTTTATCTCATTGGGTGTGTGTGGATGTTATGAGTGTGTGTGTTGAGGTGCCCTACATTTGTTACTGGTGTGTGTGTGTGTATGTATGCACACAGGTCTGGCATGTGTCTGGCCTACACAGGGGTATTATTGACAGCTGCAGACTGTACAGGGCAGGGTTTACAGTTCAAGGTGTCTGGCCACAGCCACGTGACCTGCACCTGCCAGGGGTCACATGGGCACTACTAGGCAGAGGCACAGATTGGGTACTGTCTGATGACACATGTCCACTGGAACCGTGTCCCGTTTGGGACCATCCAGGACCACGTGCACCTGGCCTGCTGTGTCCTGGTGTGGACAGCACAGCACCAACTGCACTGCTGCTGCTACCGCAACTATGGAAGAGGCATGTGATGTAGCATGTTCACGTAGACCTTCAACAGGTGATGTAGCTGGCCTACGTCCACGTGCCTGACATCTCACTCCCACCAGATGTTCCAGCACAGACATTCCACGCTCTAGGATTGACATGCCACGGTCAAGGACTCCCACCATGTCACCCAATCATCTATCCAAAACATCTGCAAGATGATGTTGAGCATTTGCAATTGCCTGGATGTTGTCTGTTAAAGAATGGACAGCAGCCCTCTGAAGCCTCAGACCTTCTCTGTTGTGCCATTCAGCATGTGCCTGGGCCTCCATTACAGCCTGAAACATGTGTCTGGTGACACCAGCTGATGTGCTATGTCTTGCAGGGGCATGATGGCCAGAAGTCCTCTTACAAGCAGCCCTGGGCACATACCTGTGTGGGACATCACCAGTCAGTTGGCTGGGATCATGGTGTGCAGGCACACCTTCCATAGTCTCCACACATTCCTGTTCCATGCTACCACCCACCAACTGTCCTTCCTCTATGGCCACTGGTGATGGGGTATGTGTAGGCATGAGAACTGTGTGCGGAGATGAGGGGGATGCAGGTGGAATGGCAACCAATGGCAGCGATTCAGCCCCTGACAACCCTGCCTCTGCCTCAATCATACTTTCATCATCACTGCTAGAGTCTGTGGGGACATTAACATCAGGTGAACCACAGGAGGGCAACGCACCTACAGTAACACCTGTGAGGGGCAGACAAGAGCCGTATATTACAAGTTATACAGTACAGTACAGACACACAGACACACATGATATGGCACCCAATGGCATGCAACATGCATGTGATATGGCAGAAGGCATTCAGCTTAGACAATTATAGTGGTAGTTATCATACATCCCTGTGTTGCACACAACAGCATGCATGTGTTATAGCAGAAGGCATGCACCTTACACAATTATAGTAGTAGTTAGCATACATCCCTGTGTTGCACCATTTGTGTTAGTAGGTCATGGCCTAAACCTGCAACACAATGCATGCACTATGCACCGTTGCACCGCACTGCCATATTTTGTGCAACATACCCTACATTTTAACAGACCATCGCTGACCTGTGTACATCTGCACTGATGCTTTGTGTTAGCCACTGTCCCTATGTGTGATGAGGACATGAGCAGAAGGGTATGTTGAGTGAATATTATGTTTGCCTGAGCCCTAGCTTGCATATCTCCCCTGAAGCAATGCATGTCTGTTCAGCATTATTCTGCTACCCATGAGCTGAGTATATAGACAATGTGCATGTGGCGGTACACACGTTTGACATGGCTGTCCCTACTTTGCAATAGTGCCACAGACCAGCACAGGTTAACAGTACACCAGCCTGATGTGTGGCATATGACCTTGTCAGTCACATGTAGTATGACATGTCTTCTGCTGATATGTTAACTGACATGCATACATGTTTAACACAATGATGTTGTTTCAAATATACAGTGAGGTAATGGTGTCACAATGCAGGGACGTGCTATACTAACATGGACCTTCAGCTGACGCAATGTTGTCAGTCCACCTTACAGATATAGAGTGACATACTGCACATTGAGCTGATGTGCATAGCCATTTTAGGGCATCATGTGGCTTCACTATTGCTATACAGTGTGAGTTACAGACACAGTTCATAGCCATGACTGTGTTCAGATACAATACATATCTAATGTGGAATGTGACCCACATCACTGAGGTGTATACACACTAAACCCTAATGTGGAATGTGTGACACAGGTCACTGAAGGGTATACAGATGACACCCCTGCACATCTGCAACCATATTTCTGTTGCCTGGTAACTATGCCCAGACATGGCTAACCTAGCAGTACTCCATGTCCCACATGCCATCTGTGTACCTCACACACATGAGGAGCAAGCATGACAGTAATGTCTGACACCAGCAAGGTGAATGTACTGTATCTGTGGCCTGATGTGGCTGTATGTGTATGTTGTGCAACACATGTATGTATTTGGATACTGTATAGGTGAAAGCTTTCATGTCATGACACACTCAAGATGTTCAAGACATGTTATGTGGTGGTTTGATGTCATGCTTACACACGCTATTCACAGGCCTGTATGATGTTTAGTGTGCCACATCTGCAATATCACCATTACACAAAGGCCATAGTTGTATTCTGTCGAGCCAATGTACAACAGGGTGTACACACATGTACATCCCTTCTACTGTGTGTGTTGCTTCATGTCTCTGGCCATCCTCCATGGCCATGTGTAAACATGTTTTGTCCAATGGTTGTGATGGGCATCTATTCCACATGTCAGTGTTGTCCCATATGACATACACCCGTAGATATCATATGCTCCACTGAGGACAGGGTTATGCAGTCAAAGGGTGGTATGTTTGGGATGAGAGATATCATGTTTTGCAGGATAGTTAACCAGTGTTGCAGTCAGCCAACAAAATGTCATGGACATATCAGACAGCACATGACATTGTGCGACAGTCATACCACCATACATTATGTGTATGTGTGTTAAATGGCCACATGGCAGATAGCATGCAATTAATATGATCTGTGCATTATCAAGTCTGATAAATAATAACAATCTCACCTGCAACAGGCTGCTGTCGCTGTGAAATGCCAGAGGTACCTAAATAGGAGTGTCATAGCAGTAAGATCATTATCCACACCTGCGTGATAGCTACAGGGTGCAATGTGCATGTTAGTACATAAGCCAGTACAATAGACTATACTGTGGAGTATGCACATCTGTGCATACATAGAGTAGCAAACTATAGTATGTGGCATGTATGCATACTTGCCTTGCATATGATGTTACGTTAAATATTGTACAGTAACACATGTAACTATATGAATTATAGTTGTGGTCTATGTGCAGTAGTGACTTGTCAAGCAACTCCTGGGTCAGTGTTTGTGAGATGTCCACCTCCACAATTCCAGCTTAAACTTGTGGATGGAGCTCTGCAGGTGTCCCCAGATTGGCCAGTAGCTCCTCGGTACATGTGAGTGGGGGCTGGGTGAGTGGCCCCTCACCTTTTGCAGCTAGTTCCCTGGCGATTGCATTTGCACGTTGTTTTGCCCATCTAATGAGGTCAGTGCAGTGTCGGCGCACCTGCTGATAGGTGCAAATTTGGCCGCCAACATAATTTGCCCTCCTGCGGAGTTCCTCCTATTGGGCATTCCGCTGCTGTGCATCCTGTGGCACAAGGCTAAAGAGTGTTTCATGGTTGTCAAGGAGGTATGGAATGAGGACCTCATCATCCAAGCGGGTGTATGGTGGGAGCCTGGCACGAGACATACCTGGAAGACATAATGATGGAGACAGGTCACTGTAACTCACAGAGAAGTACAGCTGCACATACATGTGTATCACATTTATTATGATTACAAATATGTCTTTGCAAATCTTCATGACACTAACACCACTGACATGTTTCACTCACACACATTTGACACTTACTGGTGATTTGATGTTATCACCATATATGTGTGTGTCAAGTGATGACATTGCTCATACTCCATGTGGATGTTTTCTTGATGTGAGCATGTCTGTTTACCTGCACTAGTGTCTTTACCTATCAGCACATGCCTGGATGTGTTCACATTAATGCAAAAGACCATAATGCTGTGTATATGTCACATATATAGTCATACACAGCCTTAAGGGACATGACCTGTGACCCTGCAAATATGCTCATGGAAAGTTTTACATGTATGTATTTTTCCATATACATCTACATGGCACTGTACAGCAGTATCGCATCCTGCCATGTATTACCTGTGTTGCACATGTGAAACACATGAGACAATGGCTAGCTTGATGGTATTTGCAGGGTTGGATATCAACTATAGCATATATGGTCATAGTGAACTAGTAGGCTATATGCCCTGGGCCATTTATGAGCCTAGTCTGGAAGGTTATCTAGCTGTAGCCAACAGACAGGTAGCTTTCAGTGGCCAGTTCAAGCAATGCCACAGAACTGATCCACAGGGTTACTGATATATTTGCCATGCAGTCATCACACCATGTCTCAAAGAGGGGCAATCTGCAACTTGTTGGACAGGGATGTATAGTATGACAGGAGTTTGTAAAGTGTATGGGACAGGGATCTGTCAGGCATGTTATGATCCTTGTACTAGACAGGTGGATGTCCATGAAGTATGTGTTTATTTGAAATCAGGATGTGTGAGTGCAGCATGTCCAAAATCTCTGGGTTGGACATGGCTTTATTCAGGGTAGGCATCATGCTACATAGTGCAGCTAGGGTTTGGGAAGGCCAGTGTAGGCCATCTGAACATGGCTAATAACCCTTAAAGGAAATATGTGATCCATTGTGGGTCACTTGAGTGCTGAGTATGGTTGAACAATGATCTCTATATTCATGGATGTCACCCTGTCATGATTAGGGATGCCACTTATGACTACCTGACTGGTGTGGTGAAGTGACTATCAAAGGTAAGACTACTGTCCAGCTGCATCCCATACATACACAGTTTCCATTATGTTGACTGCTGCCTAGGTGGTAGTTGATGGGTACAGGGTTTTTAAGATTGGGGATGTCAATGCAATACTTAGCTGTCAGATTGTGGCCATACATCACACACCACACATCTGACCCACAAACGCCCTTCTGTATGTTGCCCACAGCACTCATACAGTCAACTATTGCTCCTAGCTCATAGTCATTTGCAAACTTCAATAGGCAGATGCCTTCTGTGTTAGTCTGTGTGGTATAGATAACAAAGAGGGGGAGTACCAGGAATGAACCCTGTATTACTGTAGCTGGCACTGGTTTGATGTGCCTATATTAGTCAGACACCTTCTGTAGTTTTGGTTCTGCCAGCAGTCCATTTGCCAACCAGTCCTGTGACACAGGAATATACACCTAGTTTAGTGAGTGTAGCTGGAACACAGTATGGGTGATGGTGTTCTAAGACCTGGCAAGGTCATGATATGCTGTGTGAATCAACCTTAATGTCATCTACATCTGTACTGACTACATCAAATAAGTTGATCAAGGTTCATGGCCTTACAGACCAGACTTAACAGGGTAGTAGTGCACTATTCCCCATTATCAGTGGTGACTTTCCCTTTGTGGGGTGTGATAACTGTTGCTGTGCACCATTCAGTGTGTACACAACCTGACATTAAGCTATGATTGAACATGATGTGTATGTGGAGAGCAAATTGTTCTGACATTTGTGTAAAATACACCCTGGGATGTTGACAGGTCCCATGCAAGCTGTGTGTATGGCTTTAGAGAGTGTAGCTTGCACCTGCATAGTTGTTATTACAGGGGCTCTGTAGTGTACATGGATATATAAATATGTGTACCTGTTGGGGGGGAGGTGAGAGTGGGTTTAGGTTATCCAAGACCCTATTTAGATGAACAAGTGCTATTTCTGTAGGTGCAGTACTTCTCATGCCATAGTACTGTGAAGCACGGCAGGTATTGTTGTTGCTATTATGAATCATGACACAGCTATAGAATGCTCTGTGGTTGGCCTCATAATATGTGGCTGATTAGTTTCATGGTAGCTTTGTGTGGTTTTATATGGTGTATCTGCATTTTACTGAGGCTGACCAAGGATCATCTCCACTCATGTGTGTTCACTCTTGCAACAGTTGCTATCTTCTGTGGTACAGTTTAAGGCAGGGTACCACCTGTTTGCCTTCCTGTTTGTGTTTGGTTCAATCTTGGTTCTATTTCAATGGCACAATCACTGCACTTATGTGGGTGCTTAAAGTGCATTTGTGTAGGATTCAGCATTTGCACATGCATTGTCCATCTGCATGGGTGCCATGACAGTCACAACATCGCTCTTAAGAAGCATAACATTGGCTTTGGAGACTGACTATGTGTAGCATACTGTTAGCCCTGTTTGTGTGACTATGGTGATCCAGGTCATTGGGGTCAATGAAATCCAACATGCATTGAGCACAGGTGTTGGTACATGAGGAGTCTTCCCAGTTCATAACGGGATAGTTGACAGTAGCCATTATTATAGTTTTCTGTCTCAAATATAATATTCCCCATTACAGCACAATATGACAGTTGGAAATTCTGAGGCATGGTGGCTGATCTGTCGCAAGGTGTAAATTGGATTCCACTTTGGCACAAAGGTAGTTGCTCAGCATAATGCATCTGAAGTTATGCAAGTGCAACTAGCATGAGGGTATACATATCCTTCAGGAATATGGACACACCTGTGGCCTGTGTGTTCCAATAAAGGATAATAGCCAAGAGGTGAGGTATGTGTTATAACATGGTCATGCAGGGGTGCTCTCCATAGCATTGAACCATATCACAGTTACTGCAGAAATATGTTCTCCATGTTAAGGATTGACGTAAGTGAGTCCATATTGTGTTTCTGAAATGTATCATTGAGTAGCGAGACCCGCAGTTTATTGCTTGGCTGTCCCTGTTACAACAGTGGACTTTCACTTGAACTTTGCATGATGAAGGCACTAGCCAGTATCCAGATTCCCAGGGGTGACAGGTGCAGGCCCTGTCTGGCAAAGCATCATGGTCTGTCAACCATGTTATGCCAGGCAGAGAGAGATACTGGATACCCTTTGAATTACACCAGTACATTAGACAATTGTGAAATACAATACTTTTGTCCCTGTACTGCAATATCATTCTGGCCAATGGCAGAATGCTACCCAGGCCTTGTGACATACCTGCATGGGTTATAAGACCTGACAGTTCCTACATGTGTGTTTCCATGCAGTCCAGGCTACTGCATCACAGATCCTGCACAATAGCATGGAATATGCCAGAGCCATGTGTATAGTTCAAAAGGTGGTCTGGGTGTATGGGTATGTGGCTAATCATGGCAGACAGGCAGCTGACATTATGTCTGCCCTTGTATAGCTTAGTGTGTAACATAGTGCTAGAGTTTGCATTCACAAATGAGTACTGTTGGGCATGCTTCTGGCCACGTGTTCTGAGGGGTGGCACAATTTGGCAAACTATGTCATATAGTTTGTGTATTATGCTGTCTGCCTATTCCAGCTTGGGAGGTCTCTTGCTTGGCCAGATACTTAGAAGCCTCTGTGAATGTGTGTGATTTCTGCTGGTATGTGTGGGTGTCCTTACTGTGTTCCTGTAAGGGCATGTGTTGGTTGTGGTGATGAGATGCATGTGATAACCTACACCAGGGTCATGACTGTCCAGTCCAGTCATGGCTGTAGACTGGACTGCTTTCCAGCTTACCCCTGTAGCTGCATCCCAGACAATGTGTGGGGTGTGTGTTAGGTGAGTTTGGCAGTGTACATGGCATAGAGATTACATTCCCCCAGGATGACCACATACACAATGCTGACATTAGTAAACACCAGTAGCTGACTAGTGGACATGCCTGTATGAGCATTTAGTACTGCAAGTACCAAGTACTGTATTTAGTTTACTTATCGCTTATGAAGATGTTTTAGACAGTGATGATCACGTGTAAATATTTGTGTTATGGACATGACAACACTGCCTATTACAGAAACATAGTAGCTACCTTTAGCAGCAATCCTCATCTGAGGAGCACATCACATCCTGATAGTTGAATACAGATGGTGCATGTGTCAGCAGGTCTGTATCATTTTCTGGGTATATACTCACTTATCCACCAGAACCATGAGCTCTGTTGGGCATGGACACCCACTCCCCAAACTGAGTCAAGTATCAATAGACTCTGTTGCCACTATCAACATGATCAGGATATAATCAGATAGTGTAAGCCATCACCTATGAAGTGGCTATTACACATGGGAACAGTCTCCTACATCTTACACTCCTACTGCAGATGTTATACTGGAGTTAAACATGATATGCAACTTGTTTCATTACCAGTACTGTGCACAACCTTACATACAGTATTTGCAAGTGGCTGTTAGGGTGGCAATGAGAGGTTAGGCTACACAAACCTGAATGTTCAACCAGTGTGTCTCTGCTCTCAATATCCACTCTATGTAAGTGTGCACATAGCCATTTGGCCCAGCCCTGTAACAAGGGTCACTACACATTTGCATAACATGTACACATGCACAGCTGTTATTGCTTGCAAACGATACTAGAGAGGTGGATATTACATGTCTTATGTGCATGGATAGTTACCTAGCTCTTCCAATTTTCTTTGATATCATGCTGCTAAACTGTCAGATGACTGCAATTCATATGTATCCCGTTATTGAGTATTGTAATTGCCAATAGACATAACTAATGTTTGCATAACATAACATAAATGTTATGTAAAATTGAATACAGATCTGCCTAGAATACTGTGAACTACACAGTTATTGGCACAATATCCCACAATGCAAATCATATTTGCACAATAAGCCCACCTTTGATGTGTTCATTTCACTAATACATCCATACATATGTCTACTGTTACAATATATCAACATATACTATCCCCTGTTATAGCACATGCTTGTTGGACCAACCCTAACACTTACAGTGGCTGGAAAAGAATTGGTGAATTCCAAGCCCATATATATCATCGCTTGTGGTGTATGAGGAGTTTACCTTGTGACCTAGAGCAGTACACACATAGAATACTACAAACATTACTACTGCTCAACAATACATCACTACAGATAGCTATTTCCACTATATGCATTGATTACACTGTAATTATTACAGAACTGGTACTACATACACAGACATACTAAATGTTATACATACCTTCTTGGTAAATGGAGGTGTTATTGACTGGTATTTTATTTGTTTTTGGTTTGTGTTTCAATCTTCTGTTGGGTATTTGTACTGTTCTGCAGGTATATACAGATGGTTTGAATGTGTGACAAGGCATCCTTTTATAGTTAGAGATCAGTAACGTGCTATCCTGATCACCAATTGGTATTCCGATGTAGTTAATTACATGCACATTGGCTGTGCAGCTACTCCATTAGCCAATACCATGGCAACTGGGTAGTTTAATTGAGCACTCCACTTGGGCATTGTCCCATTGCCTTACTTGTGAGGAAGACAGGCTGGAAGTGTTGTCTGCAATCTATTGCAACAGCTGTATGGCAACAAACACGAATATATTATGTGTAATGCTAGAGAATTTGGTTTAAATGTAAGCACTGCTGTTATATATCTGAACATTGCTACTTGTGCAGGGTTTGTCTGTACTTAATACTTCTGCATATGTTTCAGTCTGGACAGGATGTTTGACCAGCTCAAGGCTGTATGGCTATGCATATTATGTTATGGGGTTTACAGTGTGCTCACCAGACATCTTTAGTTTGGTGTAAATGTGTATCATACTGTGCTGATAATCAGTAACTGGTAACACTTCCTGGTGTAATTACTTTTCAACCCTCTGAAACAGGATTAGTTCAAACAAACCCTGCAACATCAGCAGCTCTTCCATTGTATAACAGCAACTATTTCACATAGATGTGTAGATGTTTTTAACCTATCTATATATCTATATATATATGTATATCTTTATATTTTGACATGTATCTACGTATCTCTCTATCTCTCTCTCTATATATATATATATATATATGTGTACATCTGTATATATATATATATATATATATATATATATATATATATATATATATATATATATATCTATATATATATATATATATATATATATATATATATATATAGCATGCACCTTTCATTGGGTACATGGCGGTTTGTCCTATTTCCACACAATCCTCCCTTTTGTGTTTAACCTGTCTGAATACACAGCTGGCATAGGTGCATCTCAGGTAGCTTACTGGTAGATTACTCTGAGGATGATGTACATGTTTGTGGGTTCTAATCCTGGAAGTGGTTATTATTTTACCTTTCGGTGCAGGCACTGGTAGGGAAAGTGTGGTTAATGCACATTTAAGCAGTTGTAAGCAAGTTTGTCCGTGGTCTGCTTGAAGGTAAGCAAAGGTTACACCTGTGAAGCGCTTATCCATTTAACCATGTTTAGGTGCCGCTTACCGTCACGCAAACCTACGCAAAACTGCTTAAAACCTTAATCAACCTGCATCCAACAGCCCTTATTCTAGCCCTCAAAATAAATTAACAACCCTTGCAGGTCTTGAAATCGGGACTATGAACACCACAGTCACTGTCTTTACCACTAAGGCATCTGAGATATGTACAAATGTTATGGTGTTTAGAATATACATTTTACTATGGGCATTCCTCACTACTGAAAACAAATGTGACAGTCAGTTGGTGTACATATGTATGGTACTTGTTAATGTTCACATGTTTGTGGAATTAAGTGTTGCAGTGTGACCTGACAGGGAGTATTATGGATGAGAATGGTTCTTGTTATGTGTCCTTTTTTATTGTCCCCATACTCTATGTATACCCCTCCAGTTCACTTATTGAACATCCAACCCAGGCTCTCCTTGATGCATAATTTCATTACCCATCATTCTTCCCCCACCCCAATCTCCACATACACAATAGCCATCCCTTCTATGGTGAATTAAGTGAATATTAATAGTTATAATGCCAGAGCTGCATGTATTTTCAGTACACTTCAATTCCATTGGATTGCTTCTGTGTCACAAAGCATGTTCATAGATGTTTATACATATGGTTATAGATGTAACTGTATATATATATATATATATATATATATATATATTTATATCTATGTGCAGACATCACTGACATGTATATATATATATATATATATATATATATATATATATATATATATATATATATTTAGTATTAATTTTTAACAGTTATACATATGTAGACTTGTATATGTTGATTCACAAACTACAGTACATTACAATGTACTGTACATATGTACACAAAGTGACTGTCCCATTTGTGGTCAGTACTGTGGAATGCCTATAGTAAAAGGTGTAGTCTAAAGACCATAACACATGTATACAGCTCAGTTGGCTTAGTGGTAAGTCCCATGACTATGGTGTGCAAGGTCCAGGGTTCAAGACCTGTGATGCTTTACAAATGTTTTTTACTTCAGAATAAGGCTCATTTAAGCAGTTGTAAGCATGTTTAAAAGTGTGCGACATTAAAGCAGCAGTTAAACACGGTTAAACAAAGTTTAAAAACGTATAACCTATGCACGCAATCATCTTCCCATCTGCTAACTACTCAGGATATATGCATTTCAGTGAAGTAACATCTCACTATGTGATTGCATAACATTATAATCTCTGTTGACTTTACTCTCCGGCACACATGGGTTTATATGGGTGTTTCAAATGTTTATTATACTGAAGAATACTACCTAAATAGGCAAGCTGTGGTTAAGGTATACTTTTTAACATGAAAAACATCTCTGACTTTATTGGGATTTGAACCACGAATGCATAGATACTCTGTGAATGCTTTAACCAATACACTATTGGCATTAACGTTGCTTCTGCCTATTTCCTATTTAGATGTTTTCTATGTATTATTGGGTATTATTGATAAGCTCACCAGCCTGGGCTTAAACCCTTATGTCACAAGATGGATCGCAAACTGGCTCTCAGACAGATCCCATAAAGTAAGAGTAGCGGGATCTATGTCCGAATCCAGACCATTAACGAGTGGTGTGCCTCAGGGCTCTGTCCTGGGGCCTCTCCTGTTTGGCATATACTTCTCAGAAGTACAGGCAAGCACAGAAGAGCTGTGGCTGACTAAATTTGTGGACGACTGCAAACTGGGTGCTATAATAGAGTCTCCGGCCGACATGGAGATCCTCCAGAAGGGCCTAAATGAGACTGATGCATGGTGTCAAAGCCATGGTCTCAAGCTAAATGCAAAAAAATACGTAGTAATCCCCTTTGGAAAAAACAGAGTACCCACAAACTACAACATAGTAGGTAATCCCCTGAAATCTGAAGAAGAAATAAGGGATCTAGGGACCCAAGTAGATAGCCAGCTTTCCTTTGATAACCATGTTGCCAAAGTGGTTAGAAAATCCTTCTGTGTGACCCATCTGATCATGAAAGGGTTCGCATCAAGATCTAAGGATGTAATGGTGCCCCTCTACTCTTCCCTCATCAGACCCATTATTGAGTACAATGCACCAATTGGAATGTACCTGGCTAGACATCTCCAGCAGCTGGAGAGACCACAGAGGTACCTAACCAAGAGAATTACTGGCCTCAAACAGTTGCCCTATGCAGCACGATTGAAAAGCTAAGACTGTTCTCTGTTGCATACCGCTTTCTCAGAGGCGATCTCTGTCTAACGTACAGAGCCATGTCCAACCCAGAATTGCTAAACATGCTCCATCTTAGCAAAACCAAATCTACTCGAGCTACACGCTCTAGGGATATAAACCTCAACACAACAATGAATAGAACATGCTGGAGGGATAGATTCCCTTTGCAGAGACTTCCCTTACTATGGAACAGGGTCCCGATCTACATAAGACAGAGCCCCTCACTATCACTCTTCAAGAGGAACCTTGATGAGTGGATGGGTAACAGAAAGTTCACACCGGGGATCACACCAACAGCACTACTAGATAGGGGCCAAGGGTACTAGCTGCTAGTAGAAGGGTCTAGGAAACTACTAAAGGGGCAGTGAATACCACACAATGTGGCTGGGCTAATATATGCCTTCGGGCAGATAGCTCATTACCAACCTATGAACCTATGAACCTATGTGTAAGATAGGCTAAACAAAGGGTGGAGGCGCCCAAAACCACTAAGCTTCACTTACTCTTGAAATCAAAACATAACAAATGAAATAGAGACAATAAATTAAATTCATAACTACATTAGGCATAGCCCCTCACTGACACACTTCAAGGAAAACCTTGATGTGTGAATGGGTAACAGAATATACACACCTGGGATCATGTGTCCCAGAACCATACAGCCAGGGGGAGGGGGAGACCTTCCAGTTTTATAGCTGCAAGACCTGTTGGGGAAATTGAATGGTGTTGATTTTTTCAAGTTAACATGCCCTTTTAGATCACTAAGCACCCCTATCACCCTCCGCCACCCCAGTCTTCAACAGCTTCCGGCAACTCTGCCTGGAATTACTTCATTGGCTATGCTTGACAGAGGCTCAGTTACTTCAATGGTGCAGAGAAAGCCAACACACTGTAGCTATGCTTCTAAATTCCCTTGGGCAGATAGCCTACTACCTATCTGTGAACCTCTAAAGTGCAGGCCATCACAGAAATAATATGTGAATAAACAGAGCTTTCAGATCACAATATACAGTGAAAAATCACCATGCAGTCAGAAAACAGTTAAGTACAGCAAGAACATACAGAACACTGATACTTAATCACTCCAAAAGCCTATCTTGGAAGCTAGAAGACTTGTGTCAGTTTAAGGCTTTCTATTGCTTACCAGTTGGTTACCTACAGGAAAGATGAGAAACAAGCACAGATGGGAAACATGCATGCAACAATACGATACTGGCTTGCATGTATCAGCCTTAGGCTTTTGAATACTGGCCAAGGCTATTGGAGCCCCATGGTGCCTTTTTTAGGCAAGTCTCACAGGTGAATCCCACCTACGTAAACAGCACAATAGCAAATTCAATGAGGGTTATGCTACTCAATGCCAGGAGTTGTAATCACAAACTGCACGCACTCACAGCACTCCTCAGTATGGACAACGTCAACATCTTTGCAGTAACTGAAACCTGTTTTAAGGCTCCTGAGAGCACACCATCACTACCAGACTATATCCCATACCACACATTTCGGCCACAGAACATGGACTGACACAGACATGGAGGGGGTCTATCCATACTCATCAGGGACACCTACACCTCCAGGTTAATGGGGCAGCATGACACCTCTGAGATCATCCATGTGCAGCTAACATCAGCCATAACTGCAATGCAAACTATGGCCTGCTACAGATCACCCTCCATGACCCAGGACCACCACTCCACCTACCTGGAGACAGTGGAAAACATGACAGTCCTACCGAACACCCTGGTATTGGTCGATTTCAACTACCCTACCATTAACTGGGAAACCTACTTGAGTACTCACTTCCAGGCCCTGCGCTTCCTGGAAGTTATCACCTCAAATGCCCTGTATCAGATGGGAAACTCCTTAACCAGAGGTGGACACATACTAGAAGTGATAATCACCAACATGGATGACAGGTGCACCACAGCATAGGTAAACTTGTCACTTGTTAGATCTGACCATGAACTATTCACTGATGATTTCCACACCCAATCATCTCCCCCACCCAAGGTAACCACAGTGGAAATCTTTCCTACAGCTAACTTCACACTACTAAAGACAGAGGTGGGAGGTTTCATAGCTGCCACGGTAAGGAAAAACACTGCTCAAGATACAGAAAGATTTACAAATGCACTCTGTAAGCACCTACAAGGATGTATGGATCGTGCCATCACTGGTAAACCAAGACTCACTCCTCCAAGACAAGGACACCAGACTGGTGGACCCCTGCAATAAACAGGCTATACAACAGAAGTAGGACAGTAATCCAGAAAAACAGCAAATCCCAAGAAGGGCAGACATCCATGACCAGTATTAGTAAGAAACTTAGGTCCCTCATGAAATCATCCAAGGCTAACTTCAACAGGAAAATAGGCAAGGATTCGAACGATAACCACAAAGCCTTCTTTGGCTATGTCAATGATCTAAGTGGTAGCACACACATTTGCACTGTGTCGTTGCAATATAGCACAAAATATACTGAACCTACTAATATTGCCAACATCCTTGCAGATACATTCAGTGCAGACTTCACCCTTTAAAGAGCCCACAACAATACCCATAAAGTACAGTATCCCAGACATCAGAGACACACAGGTGGAAATAGCCCTCTCAAATGGTAAAACACAGTGTCAATGGAGGCAGATGGTGTCCCAGACTGCGTCTACCAAACACTACAAGACGAACTAATGCCCCACCTAATTCAGCTTTTCAACCTCAGCCTCTACACAGGCTACATGCCCATACAATGGTGCATAGCAATGGTTATTCCACTCCACCAAGGTGGAAACACAACTGACCATGGTATCTACCACCCCATAAGCCTGACTAGCCTGGTTTGCAAAGCTATGGAGCACATCCTCATGGCACTCATTAACACAGACATTGGTAACCTCCAAACACTTGAACCAACCCAGGTAAACTTGGTTGAGTGCAGATCATGCCTACTGAACCTGTTTGATGTCTTACAGACAGTCACCAAGGCATTAGATGAGGGGAGAGGTGGTTTACACATGCTACATGGACCTCGCCAAGAATTCTGATACCATTCCCCACTCAGGTATTATTGATAAACTCACTAGCCTGTACATGAACTCATACATCACAGGATGGGTTGCCAACAGTCTTACACACAGAACCCACATGGTAAGACTAGCAGCCTCCAGGTCCAACTCTTAACCAGTCACAACTGGTGTCCCACAGGACTCAGTCCTGGGACCCCTACTGTTTGGCATATACTTCTCAGAGGCACAGGCAAACACAGGTGGACTACAGCAGAACATGTTTGGCAATGACTGCAAACGGGGAGCAATAATTGACAGCCCAGCTGACACAGACATCCTTCAAAGGGCCTCACAGAGACCGACACAGGGTGTCAAAGTCATGGCCTCAAGCTAATTGCCACAAACTGCATGGTCATTCCATTTGGGAAAAACTAAACACCCACATATTAACACATAAGTGGCAGTCAGCTTAATACAGACGAGGTAATAGGGGATCTGGGGACTAAGGTAGTTAGTGATCTCTCATTTGACAGGCATATCTCAAAGTGGTTAAGGCATCCTTCCATGTAGGCCATCTGATTACTAAAGGGTTCGCATCTAGACATACTGTGGTTATAATGCCCCATTACCCGTCACTCATCAGTCTCATCATAGGGTATGATAACCCATTTGGGATGTACCTCAGAAGACACTTCCAGCAGTTGGAAGGTCCACGAACGTACCTTGCCAAGAGGATTACTGGCCTCAAACATATGTCCTATGCAGTCAGACTGCATAAACTCCTTCTTTACTCAGTGGCATCTCATTTACTCAGAGATGACCTCTACTGGCCAACAAAGCCATGTCCATCTCAGGCTTAATGGATATGCTCCACCTATGGGAATCCATGTCACAGTGAGCCACATGCTGTAGTGAGCTAAACCTTGCCACAGCAATAACTAGAACATGCTGGAGGGACAGATTCCTGTCACAGACACTCCCCATGCTTTGGAACAACATCCCTAATTACATTATACAGAGTCCCCCACTAACACTCTTCAAGAGAAACCTTGAAGAGTGGATGGGGAACAGTAGATACACCCCTGGGATCCCACCATTGGCTCTGCTCCACAGAGGGACAGTTAATTAATCAATGGGATGGTAAAAGCTGACACATTTTGGCTAGGATTATGAATGTCCTTGGGCCGTTAGCCAAGTACCTACCTATGAACCTATGATCCTATACATACAGTATCAGCACATGCTGCTAGCTTAATTTACTGTTCAGGTGTTGCCTTACCTTGTGCCAATAGCAGTTGTGTGTGCAGCAGTTAAGGGCTGCCTATGTTGGATGCACACAGTAGACTGCCTATACATGACAATTTACAGGTAGTCTTGTGTGTGTGTGCCATCCATTTTTACTGTGTGTGCAGGTGGAGAAAGTTGTCAGTCCCTAGGTGCCTGCACTGTCAGTGTGTGTGCTATACGTTCCCTCCTTGCCAAGGCATGGGCATACTGGGCATGCCTCCGTCTGCCTACTAGGGCTGGCTCAGGGTGTTAGTGGTCTGAGTACCTCTGTGCCTGCGGGGCATCTACCAGCTTATTACCTTAGAAGAAACTCCCAACAACTAAGAGTACCCCTTAATGATGATGCACTATACTTTAATAACACCTTCCTTCACATACTTAACACACTAGCTCCATGGCTCTCTAAGGAATGCAAACACCTGTTGAAGCAAAGGGACCTAGCCTGTTCAACCTGGAAACAAAACAAAAATGAACAAAATCATGTTATTTTCAAAACACTACATAACAAAGTGACAAAACTAATCACCAGAGATAAAAAGTCATATTATTCCAAGCTTCAGCTCCAGCATAAAATCAACCCCAGTAAATTTTGCACTCCAGATCTTCTCTACTTAACCTTGGAAGAAATGGAGAGCACACCCTATCACCTGATACCCCTCCATCACAAATAGTTGAAAACTTTAACAAGCACATCATAAAATCAATTTCACACCTATTAACACCCTAATGCTGGACCCCCCCAACCTCCAACCTATTCAGACACCTACCCAGGCCATCAACTACTTCTAACCCTGTCATTACTACCCCCCCTACTCAACAAAATGTCATACAAACCCCGTTCTCATTTCAGCCCATACCCACTGACACCATTAAGAAACTGCTACAAAAACTAAAAGCCTGCTCTGTCTCAGCTAACAATCTCCTACATACTACCTCAAACTGGCTGCTAACTCAGCCACCTACCCAATCAGTATCCTTATAAATAGGTCTTTATCCGAATCAGAATTACCTACCATATGAAAACAATCTCACATCACCACCATCCACAAAGGAGGCACTCTTTTTGATCCATCCAGTTTCCATCCTATATCCATCCTTTCACCCACATCCAAAATTCTCGAGAGAGTTATCCATCAGCAGGTAATGCAATATCTATTGCAAAACAATCTTTTAACCAAACCCCAGCATGGATTCCAACCTAGCCACAGCACAGCTACAGCCCTATTATCTTATTCAGACACCATGAAAAAGGCCAGAGATGCAAGATGCTATAAAGCCTCAGTTTTCACTGATCTCTCTAAGGCCATTGAGACAGAATCTCACCCCTTACTTTTGAATATACTGTCTAATTTAGGCTTCTCACATCTTCCTCTTCTTTCGGCTTTTCCCAGTTAAGGGTCACCACAGAACTTAGGCTTCTCAAATAACACAGTAAAATTATATCAGAGCTACCTCAAGGATCATAAACAAGCAGTGAAATGGTCCAATGAACTCTCACCCTTTCTCCACAACCCTACTGGAGTCCCCCAAGGCTCCATCCTAGGACCCCATTTTCACAAACAACCTTCACACTGCCTCTCACACTGGGACCCTCATTCAATATGCTTATGATTCCACCATAATCTGCACTGCTTAATCACTACCAGAACTACTCTCAAAAACTCAACAGTCCTTTACTGCAGTCAAATCCTGGCTAAGAAATGCCCAACTCTTTCTTAATCCAAAGAAGACAAAACTAGTACTCTTTCATCCTCAAAATACTTCCCCTGTCACTGATCATTTCAACATCTTTGCATCTGACAACACTGCCATAAAAATAGTGCAGAAACCAAACTTCTAGGTGTTATCATTGACAATAAACTTTCATTTGACCCCCATATACAGAAAGAATATGATGAAAACTCATCAAAAACAACAGGGACTCTTATATAGAAACAAACGTTTCTTTACTGCAGCAACCAAAACTACCCTTGCAAAAACATTTTACTTCCCTCCCTTCTTTATGGTGCTCCTATCTTAACAAACTTACAAAATTCTACCCTAAGCAAGTTGGAACAGTGCTACAACAAAGTTGCAAAGTTTGCCACAAACTCTAAATATCACACACACCACTGTAAACTACTCCTAGAATTAAATTGGCTTGAACTCCCCAACCAACCTGCCTTATTCAGCTATCCACCTTGCACAACCTTATTTTCAAACCTACTGCCTGCCCCACACTAGCCAATCTAGTCACACCTTACACACAAAAATCAATCCCTATGATCAGAAGAAAAAAATATCTTAACTATCTCAAAACCCACAAGAAAACCTGGCCACTCTGTATTCATACTCTGTCTCTATACATTGGAATTCACTATCTCTAGCTACCAGGTCTATGCCTAGCCTAACCCATTTCAAAACCTCTTTAAAAATAATTTCAAAAATACATGTTTCTGCTTCTGCATAAAGCCTGCCTAATGCTCAGGTCTTCCTCTTCTGTTATATTTCAATTCCTAACAGACTGCAAGATCCTAAAGCTCTTCTAACTCCTTCTCTGCTTCTGTACGATATCCTTAAGCTGCTGCTCAGGCTTTATTGCTTCTCTCTCTCTCTCTCACTGTCTATCTGCATCACTAATTTTCTGGCTGCTATTTTCCTAACTGAAACTAACATTCTATTTTGCATGTACTATAAGAGTCAGTGTCACACATTGCACTACCTATGTACTTTTTTTTTGTTTTGGACAATATCTACATCATGTATGATTACAGTGACTATTATCGTCTATAATTTTTTAACTGTATCAAATTGTATAGATGTGTAGTAATATATTGCAACATCTTGTGGCAGTTTGTCCTTTCAACTTTTTTCTTGTATAGTATTTCTAATGTAATCTTTATTGTATTGGATTATACTGTATTTGTATTGTACTGTATGTGGAGCTTTTCTTTCCAGGCCTCTGCTGAAAACGGGTTCTGTAGACCCAGTCAGACCACCCCGGTAAACAAATGTCAAATAAAATAAATAAATAAATACTTATCTAGGAGCTATAGCAAAAGTGGGTGGGCAGTGGTTGTTTTAACTAATTAGTGTTTGACTGTATGGGATAGCAGAAAGGAGTCTGTTAATTAATTGAGGTGTGATCGTAGGGATAGCAGTATGAGTAGTTTAGTCTGTGGTTTTGATCTTGGAAAGTTATTGGTTGGATGTATGGAGATGCTGGTGTGAAGTACAAGAGGTTGGTTATAATTAAATGAAAGATGGGTGGGTGGGAATGGGGGTAGGGTAGAGGAGTGGAATGAGCCCAAGTGGAGTAAGGCCAAATAGAGCAGGTTGAGCCGAACCTCTACAGGTACAGCTGCATCAAAAAACAATCTGTACTAAAAAAGTAGCTAAAGGTGAGCAGGTGAATACCAAAGATAGTAAAAAGGTAAAGGAAAAAGATAAATTATCCATAGGTTAAAAACAGAGTTATGAAAAAGTTAAAGATATTGTCCATAAGGGAAGTGGATTACAGCTTGCAGCCACATTACTGTTACAAGACAGGTGGTGCTAGTAAATAAAAGATTCCTTATTTTTAAAATCAGGTAAAAAGAAAAAAAAAGAAAATAGAAAAAAAGAACTGGCAAAAATAAAGGGAAGTGATGCAATGCTATTAGCTACAGGAGAATTGCAGCTCAGTAAAATTAGTAAAGGAGTTGTTGAATAGAGATAGAGGCTTCATTTTGCAGTCACTGGAAAGCTCAGCACTGCAGGATCAAAATAAATTAAGGGAGAGAAAGATAACAGAAAGAGAGGTGGTATAGAGAGAAGTTGGGATGGTAGGGGTTGCTTCGAATAAGCGTCGCTAGCAGAGTAATCATCAGTAACAGTGGATTCAGTTACAGACCGAGTTACTACCACTCAAGGCTAGAAAACCAACATACACTTGTAACTGCAGGAGCTTCTTTTTTTATTGGGTTTTCCTTTCCTGAATGTGCAGAGTGACCCAGATGCAGATGTGGGGATGTAAGTGATTTCTTGGTGTAAGACAGCAGGGAAACTTTACTTGGGTATGGACTGTAAAGACAAAACAAAAGAGAAAATAACATTAAGAAAGGGCCAGAAATAGCACAGGAGGAGGTGAGGAAAAAAAAAAGATGATAAATGGCATCACAGTTAAGTCCCTTCCATCTTCTTACTTTTTCTGAGAGCACTGCATTTGGTAAGATTATCACCAATGGCTGTTTGTATACAGCTCTCACATCATTGAGGATGGGTCCCAAACCAGTTACTTGCTCCAAGTTAACCTTGTCTATCCTTTTTCTTCCATCTGCATGAATTCCAGAAACCACAGCAGAACCCTGTAGTAATCTGCCTATGAACAATCCTTCATGAATGTCACCTAAGCCACTAATTGTCTGTCTCATTTCACTGTTAGCATTTTTGGAAAGATCTTGACATCTATATTGCAGAAAAATCACCATATCACTTGCTAGATCTTCTAAGTTCTGTTTCCTTTGTGTTATGCTTCAAAGATTCTTTTTAAACTCTGTGAATTTGCCCTGCTTTATAAAATTCATGACAGGGACCAGAAAAGGAAAAATATAAGCAATGTTTTTTTAATAACTAGGATCTAAGAGATGAGGGAAGTGTCCACTGGGACCTGTTTATATACATCTGATTTTGGATTGTGTTGCTGTCAGCTCCTACTGAGAGGAAAAATAGTTCCCATTTTGTCTGCTGTTTGTGATGAAAGCCATTCCTTAGTGAGTCCACTGGTTCGCTGATACATATATTTTTTTCTTAGGTAGCTCATACTAGTTTTACAGTCCAGGGAACTATTAATTTGCCTAGTCAGTATTACAAGTTATTTCCAATTGCTGTCTGGATAAATGACTTGCTTAAGGTCACAAACAAGTTAAATCAGGGCTGAAGGAGTCAACCTATACCACAAGAGCTACAGCTGACAGCATTAACCCTCTGAACAAACTGCCAGACCACAACACAACTGTTTTTGCTATAAAAAGAGATCATATTTTCTATGTTGCAGGGCTGCTGGACCTTTTGCTACCTATAACAGCACCATACGAGAAAAGATAAAAGTAAAACAGATTTGTTGGTAGCCTGTTCAGCTGTAGGCACAAATAGCTTGACTGTTTAATTGCAATGTTGTTGTCATTACAGTTAGTTAAATTAGTTTTAAGTTGTCAACAGTTTTTAAACTATAATTGCTGGATGAGTTTCTGTGTTACTGTTGCCACCCACGATCCAATTGTTTAAATAGCTGTAGCTCTAGATTGCCTAGCATTACAAAATCAGTGGCTGGCATCATATTATTCTAACAATAAATTGTGGTGAAAAATAGTACGCCTGAATGCTGAACTATTTTAATTTACATATGAAATGTATCATTTATATATAAAATATATCTACAAAATTATAGTAAAACAACTAAATAAACTGGGAGTAAACCTCTATGTCACCCACTGGACTTCCAGCTAGTTCAGAGGTAGGATGCAGGAAATCAAAATAGGGGAAGGTACCTACAGAAATAGTCTAGTCACCAGTGGATTGCCCCAGAGTTCTGTGCTGGGAGCTGTCCTTCTCTGAAATAAAAGCCAATAACAAAGGGATCTGGCTAAGTTTGCAGATGACCGCAAGCTATGAGCAGTCATTGAATCCCCAAACAACTTAACCAACCTGCAGGAAACCTTATCCCAAATAAATAGCTGATGCCAAAATCATAGACTGAAACTAAATTTCAAAAATGCATTATTATATCCTTTGGCAAGTCACCTACTCCACAGAAATACCACATTGACAATACCACCTTAATACCTTACCGAGTCATTTGGGATTTGGGATCTTATGGGAGCAGTGATATAACTTTTGACTAACTTGTGTCCATTGACATAAGCAAGTCTTTTTATATTGCTCGGCTTATAAACAAGGGTATTTTTTCTGTGCATACCTTTACCAAACACTACAACCTGTTGATTCAGGTGTCCTCTCCTGAGATCCCTTTGCAAAATCTTTATTTTGCTGTTTCCCTTATTCAGAGTCTGGGGTTCACTATAAATTTCAAAAAGTCTTCTCTAACTCCTTCTCAAGATCATGTTTTTCTGGGTTGCAGAATTCAGGTGGTGCAAATGCTGGCTTCCCTGCCACCTCCAAATGCCTTAACTCTCATTTCTTTCTTTCACACTCTTCTTCTTCCTGTGGCTTCCTTTACCACCAGAGAGTTTCTGAGAACTCTGACTTACATGGCATCCACCATTCCTAAGCTCCCTCTGGCCAAACTTGACATGAGAAAGTTTCAGTGGTTTCTGAAGTCAGCGTGACATCAACATGCACATCCTCTAGACTTTGTAGTTCCTTTTCTTCCTTGTCTCAGACATAAATTTCACTGGTGGATTCATTAGTTGTCTCTAAATCGGGGGATCCCTTTTCATCCCCTCTTTCCTGTCAGGAATTGTTCACAGATGCTTCAGACATGGGATGTGGGGACAACATCTGGCTCCCTACAAGTTTAGGGGGTGTGGCTACCTCATCAACAGAAAGAACACATCAATATCAAACAGATGAGAGCTCTTCTGCTGGCTCTTCAGGCCTTTTATTCTCTTTTTCCCTCCAGGTCCTCTCAAGATGCTCAGAGACAGACACCACAGTGATGTGATATATCAACAAACATGAAGGAATGAGATCCTATCTTCTTTGCCGGTTGGCACTTCTGGTATGAGATATTACTGTCAAGTATCAAGTAGCGCTTCAGGCAGTTTACATCCCTTCCAGTCCAGACACTCAGAGCAGGTCCTTACCTCAGTTCCATGAATGGATGCTTCACAGGAATGTGTTTCTAGACATTATCCAACAGTGGGGTACTCCTCAAGTGGATCTTTTTGACTCCCCTCTGAACAGATAACGTCCTCTGTTTTGTACCAGAGTACAGGACCAGGGTACTCTGGTGTGGAAGATGGATGCCCTCTCATTTTCTTGGAAGGGGATCTTTCTTTATGCATTCCTTCCCCTTCCTCATTCCAAAAATCCTGTTCAAAATTCAACAGGATGCTCCCAAAATCTTGTTGTTGACTCCCATTTGGCTGCTGCGACAACACTGGCTCCCTTTTCTTCTGGATTTAGCTGGGGCAATTATCACAAGTTACCTCACTGGTTCAATCTACTCTCAAAAACAATGGATGTCGCCCCCATCCCCACCTGTCAACATTTCAACTGACGTTGTGGGTGATAGGATTTTGATTCCTCATAAACACCTTTTTTTCTGAGGACGTGCTACAAGTCATGCAGGAGGCTTGGAAACCTGCCACTAGGAAATCCTAGTTATGCAAATGGAAGAGGTTTTCTATTTGGTGTCTCTCTAGTAACCTTGACAAACTTACTATGGATTTTCCTTTGGTACTCTCTTACTTGTGTGAAATGCTCAATGCTGGTTTGGCCTATTCTTTTATTAAGGCCGTCTTATCAGGTATTTCTGCTTGTATGCCCTTTTCTCTTCCTTTAGCTTCTAGATTGAGGTAAAACAATTTCTTAAAGACATCCTTAATATTAACCACCCAAGATGCAGGTACCTCCTCCCCAGGATCTTAATTTTGTTTTGGAGAAGTTGACTTGGTCTCCTTTTGAGCCTGCTGCTTCAGCTTCATTGCAACATTGTTCCTGGAAGACTGTTCTTTTTTTAGCTGTTACTTCTGTCAGATGGGTGTTTGAGTTACAGACCCTTATGACTTGCCCTCCTTTTTTGATCTTTCATAAGTACAGAGTGTCCCTGCACACTAGCCATTCTTTTATGCCTAAAGTGGTTTATGAGCTATCACTTAATCAGTCTGTTTAGCTGCTTAATTTTTTCTCTCTCCACAAATTGGCAGTGAGAGGGTGCTGCCTACTTTGGATGTGCATAGGTAAATCAAGGTTTATCTAAGGCTATTACAACATCTGGTCAGTTATTTGTTTCTATTCATCCAATATCTTTGGGACATGCTTTATCCAAGCAAACTATTTTCTTCTTGGATTTCTAAGGCTATTTCTTTTTGTTGGACTTTTCATGACAAGGGCATTCCATCTTCAGTCAAAGTTCCTTTTACTAGAGCTGTGGCTTCTTCTGGTGCTTTTTTCAAGGCCTTATACACTAATTCTCTTATTGAAGCAGCTACCTGAACTTCTGTGCATACCTTTAACAAACACTACAAGTTGGATGGTATCTCTAGAGCTAGGACTGGTTTTGCTACTGCCATTCTTCATGGCTATTTAGGGGACTCTTCTGCTCCTTTCCCCTCCCCTAGTTTCCTCTTGAGCTTTGGCACTCTCCCATATGTTATGAATACTGGAGTACTGAATGTAAGGGCATAGTACAGCTATGTAAAATCTTACCATAATGGTAGATGTCTTTGCCTTCACTGTTGCAGTGTTCACTCCCTCCCCCTTTTCCCCTAGTCCTTTGCCTTCATGGATGTACAGATTACCTCTGGGGTTCCTTGGACTGGTTTTCGTGCTGGGGCAATCAGTTCTGACTATGGTAGGCCTGAACTTCAGCATTATGCCCTACACTATGCATGTAGCATTTGGGTGACATTCCGCATACCTTTAAAACAACAGGAGTCTTTGGTAGACCATCTGGACATTGGGCTTCCACAGCAGGAAATCCCCTGTGTTAAAAATATTGCAGCAGTGAAGGCAAGGGCGTTTACTGTTATGATAAGATTTTACACAACTGTATTTCCTCAGGGGTTAGTAAGAGAAAGTATGTAAATTAACTTATTGTCTGTAGTTTGTCATGCAACAATATTTTTGTGAGAATGCAAAGAAAATAATGGCAGGCTACATTTGAGTCTGGATTAACAGTACGGTGATTGCTATATCTATACTAGATTCTGTTGAGAACAGTTTGAAATTCTATAACCAACCCTAAGGTGGTTAAGGACCTAGTAAGTCTAGTTTTCTGTATGGCATGTAACATTTAGAATCTGATCAGGTTTGATGCCTTAAAATCTTTGATGGTTACTTGTTGGCAGTTTATACAAAGTAGAATTGTTGACTTGGAGATTGCTAGCATACCTGAATTTATATTGCATACCAAAGAAAGTAGTTCTGTCAGAATTTATTGTTAAATTATTGAGTGTTAACTAGTTCCTGATTTTATCAGAGGTCCTGTAGGGAAATGGAAATATCATTGGAACATCATTTGTTAAGACCAGATTATGTACATACAGTATAGATCTGACTTGTGGAAAATCCTTGAGATGTAAGTGCATTCAGTTACTGAGCAGTCTGTGTATCCACATAATCTTAAAGATCACCAGGAAAGGGGGTCCTCAAACCATAGTAATTGTTCATTTGAAAATTCAGTTTTGACAGTCTGTGCAGTAAAATGTCATGTCTCACCATTTTAAATGCTCTTTTCAGGTCAAGAAATATAACACCAGTCAGAAGACCTTCATCTATTTTGCTGGATTTTTCATAGCTATTTTTATAAATCACTAACTATATTACACCTAGAGCAGAAGCCATGTTACTTATCACAGAGAATGTTGTATTTATATAATGTATTAAAATAATGAAGAAGATTAAAGAATGTGCTCATAATTTTCTCTAAAATTTTGCAAGTGGGCATGTATTACCAATTTGATACAAATCTCCTGCTGACATTAGCTTGAGGTTTTTATGAAGTGAGACAATGGGAATGTTTTAGAAACTACATGCTAGTAGCTTGGCAATCAGTAATAACTTGTAAATGAAAACAACATATGTCCATAGTAGATGGCTCCCAGTCTTAAGCATTTCATGGTGGACAGTGAAAAAAGTAAGACAGTATTTATAAGGAATGTTGTCAAGCAGCTTCTGCACTTTTCTGTGTCTATATGGAAGTAGAATGCTGGGAATTGTAGGGATTTCTGAAAGGGATCGGATGGAGATATGGGTTGAATATTGAAAAATCATAGGGTATTCAGTGAAGGGGGTGCTGATGCTGTCTCTAATATTCTGTATTATATACTGCATATGAAATTTGGAACCAAACATTTTGTGAAATCTTTACAATTTGCAGCTGTTTTTATAATCTGCTATAACCTTTTAGGTACACTGATGTCACTGGATTCTCTAGTAAATTCCTTTCCAGGGTTTACAGGAAAGTAGAACATGAACCTTACTGTTTGAGTCTTGTTATTGAGCCAGATGGAAATTCAATGAAAAACATAAGGATTACCATTAATTTTTATGATCTTATTGCTCATACTTGCATAAGGAATTGGGGTCCCTATGATTTTATCGAACACACTACTTACCGAACACCTCTCCCTTGAACTCTTATTAAGCAAAATATTATTCTGTCAAATGATCGTTTCAGCAAAGTTTTTCCCAGAGGAAAAAAGCAGTGGGCCATCACTGGTGATTTGCACTTTTCCCCACTGTAGTGCGATATCGGAGTTGGTATATTTAGTTGGGAGTGGGTGGGGATGCAGTCCACATCAGGATGGGTTTTAAATAGTGCTGATTTTGTTGCAGTCGCTGAGTTGGCCAACTTTTTTTTCCCTTTGGAAATAATTTTGCTGAAACAATCATTCGACGGATAATAAGAGTTCAATGAAAAGGTGTTCAGTAAGTAGTGGGTTTGATAAAGTGATATAGACCCAAGGAATTGATGTTGTTTCCCATGTTGAACCTTAGCTTTAAGTAATGTGTGTTATTAATATTTGTGGATATGACTTCCAGGCCTTTCAAGGTCTGGCTCCATTCTTCATTTGTGATTTTAATTTGTCATTTAGCCAAAAGGTAGGATTACTTTGACAGATAATCATTTTATTGGACAAAGCCAATCATGAGTGTGGTCTGTAAAGTTATAGAAGGCACACAGTGTTACAGCTCTACAAAGATTCATAGTTATGAGCTGAAGTTCATCTAAAAGAGGTTCTTCACAGGAGTCTGATATGCATCTGATTTGTTCTAGTCTGAGTGGTAGCTTATAGCTACTTGGTGACTAGGGGAATTATGAACAATGAAAGTGATAGGTAGGATATTTATTGAACCTAATTTATCAGGGATGTTGATAAAGTGGCATTCATTAGTGATCAATAGTCAGAATGTGGGTTAGATTTGGTTTCAGACAGAACAGCATGGGTGAGATAGTTTGAAGTTATATATCTGAACTGCAAGGCATTTAACTGGCCTTTCAAATCAATACTGATGTCACCTAGGAGATTATTGTTTTATCTACTGTGCACAGAAATATTTTCTAGAGTACTTTAGAAAGGGTGCCTAGAGCACAGGGAGAGATATAAATGGAAACCAAAAATATTTTAGCATGATCATTAATCCCAGCCTCCAAAGTAAGCAAGTTTGGGTCACTATCTGAAGTAGCATTATTTTATCTATTAGTTTGAGATTTAGGTTTGCAGAATTGTCTAGTAGTAACAACACACATACCACTACCTTACCTAGACCTTGTTCGTTTTGTCCAAGAAATATATGAACCTAGATTCTTTAAAGACATGTAATGATGAGGTGTCCTTCATTTGAGTATCTGTGACAGCAATGTTTTATTGCATATAGAACTCTAGGCCTCAAGGTTTTTCCATTTGCAGTTTAGACAACAAACACTCATATAATTTATAATGAGTTGTTTGAGAAGACATGCAAGTTGCATAGCCTATGATTTTAACTTCCAATCAACTGCCATTAACACAATAATTTGTGAATATCAAAGGCAAATTCTAATGGATTTTAAGGAAGATTTTAAGTAGGCAAATTATGTATTATTAGTTTGTTTATGAACTGAAGCAGGAGTTTCTTATAGGTAATGCATTCATTGAAGGAAGGAGTAATAATTGTGTAAAATATTTCTTTTTAGTGCACCTTGAAGACCAAATCATTACATTGACCATTTTTGTTATGAGATCATAATCAGACATCTGAGGCATACAAGTTCAAAAAGTGGTTATGTTTGGCAGGGATTCATACAGTCCCTGGATGAAAATGATTGAACTCTACTGTCATTTGATCAGTCCTCAAACAACTTTTGATCTGGTTTAGCTAGATGAGTGCATTTGTGTGTGCATGTATGTCTGTGAGATAAGCTGAAATACATTATGCAGCCATTTTATCTGATCTCAGTCAGATACATTCAATGAAGTGGCAATGATTGGTGGGTGCAGAAGCAATTTGTGGATGTTTGTTACTAACCCCCACAGCTGAAATATTTATCATAAGTCCAGATATGTCAAGTACATGAAAAGCTTTGGACAATGCTCAAAAATAAAACATAGAACATTTACCTTCAGCACAATTTTAGTATTTCATAAACTGAACCACTCCGATCTCTAATAGACACAATTTGCATCTCTAATTCATCTCTGTTTCTTATTACTGCCATTGGTTTCTAACAATGTCCCTTAATTTTGTGTTTTTTTCAGAAAATGTTGCCCTTAGAAAATTTCCATTGAATACTTCTGAGTTGTGAGTTTATATTTCTATAGTTTTGTATAGATATGGTACACTTTTACTTGAGTTTGCTGCAAAAAAGATACTTTGTTGCCAATAAGCTTTCTTAACAGAATTGTCTCTGCTTATTGTGTTTAGATAACTGCATTGAATACTATCCATACTGCTACAAAAATACTGAGCTTTCTCTGTGGGGTATTTTACTTTGCTTCCATGACTACCAGCTTTAGTTTCTTCTAGTAATTTAGACACCATAAACAAAATAATTAGCTTAAAAATTGAACAGATGCATATAAAAAATAAGAAATCTGATTAAACAACATAGGGTCCTATTACGTAATATATGATACTGGTTCTGATCCTTTTATTGGCTCAAACAAGAAACATAGAAAGGTCTTTTGTGGAAATGAACTTCACCATACTTTTGAGCAGGAAACCTTAGGTAATATCAAAAGTTGCAACCACTTTATAAACACCCCACCTTAGATAGAAATACCTCATGTTCTTAAAATGAATGCTATAAAATTACTTAGATTACTGTAGATTCTATGGTATAAAAGTCTTAGCCCCTAGGAGAAATGGTGGTCAGATATTGGTTTCCTGCCATAAGGACACTTAAAAAGCAGGTTTATCTAAAGCATTGATAATTTTGTCTATAAATTCATAGCCAATTTATTGGCTTTAGTACAGGTTGTATTCACTGGAATTGGAAGAAGCCAAATAAGTGTCATTGCCTCCCCCCCCCCTGCTCTAATCTCCCTTGTATCTCGCTCCCACTTACTCCACACTCCTGACCAGCATAATATCCTGCTAAACAAAATAAAATCTTTCAGTTTCACTTACTGATTGCTTTTTTCTTTTCCGTTCATGGCTCCCACTTACTTGTTCTGCTGGGCCAGCCTGCTCTGTTCGCCCTTGCTACGCTCAGGCTCCCTCCTCTCTTCTACCCTATCTCAATTCCCACACACCCCTGACATAATTTCCTTTATACTCTAGCCTTCCTTACAACACCCCCTAAAACCTCCAGTCCTGTCCTTCCACCTACTCTATTACTTCCACCTGTATCTCCACTCAATTTACTTTATTCTCTGTTACTTCTATTTTTGACACTATTACCTCTCAGCATCTTTCTCACTTTCATTCTCCCCTACACAAACAATCATATACTCTTTTCTTCTCTATTTCACCATGTCACATAACACCCTCCTACTAGCACTACTAACTATTTCCACTCTAACTATTCTTTGCAACGTTACCTTTTTTAACTATCACATAAAACCTTATTTCTACTCACCCACTTCTGTCTATCCACCTCTCTTCCCTCAACTCCCTCATTCCTTCTTAACCCTACCATGTGTCACTATTTCTAAAATCTTACCTCCTATCACAAAACATGCCACATTCAAACTAACCTTGCCTAAATGAAAACCCATATACCTTCTACTTTATATACCAAAGCCTCAATCAATCCCCACACTATACTCCCTGTTACTCGCAGGTGACATTCACCCCAAACCTGGCCCAAGCCTACCCTCTCCCAATGGTAGTCTCTACTCACAAGATTTCACTCCTGTCTCTCATATCCCATCAAAACACATCTCCATTTATGCCACTAACCTGAGAAGTTTAGGAAACAAGACAGCAGAAATCCATTCTCTCTACACTCTCCTGACATCCTTGTACTTAGCAAGACTTGGCTAAAACCTCACATTCCAGATAAAAACATCCTTCCCCCTGGCTATAACAGCCTAAGACTTGATCAAACTATAAAAAAGGTGGAGGTGTAGCTATTATATACTCTGATAACCTCACCCTAACCCCTTTAGTTTACCCCTCCCCTCTTCATTCTCCTGCTGAACTCCTCTTAGCTAATTGTAAAATTGATCCCCACACCTCACTCAACATCATTGCAATCTACATTCCACCAGGCAACAACATCACATTATTAGAAATAATTATTTCCTCTCTCTCCACTGACCTACACAATGAGACTATTATCATGGGTGATGTCAACATCAACTGGTCAACTCTCGCCACAATATCCCCTTCCACCTCCATTAACCTACATGGTTTCACCCAACTAGTAACCACTCCTACTTATACCACTAAATCCACTTCCCATTCATCTATACTGGACTGGATCCTTGTGTCACATCCCCATAAATATCACTTCCCTGAAACCCTACCCGACACATTCAGTGACCTCTGCCCAGCTCAAGTTCTTTGCTTTAGCTCACACATTCTTAAACCCCATAAAATCAAAGCATGTCGAAGTCTAAAAAACTTTGACCCTATTGAACTCAACAGGAAACTCTCAGCCATAAACTGGTCCTTTTTTAAAACAGATTCACTTTGAAGCTGTCATAGCATTTAACAACATATTCCTTAACATACTCAACTCCCTTGCTCCAATATGCAATATCAGAATAAAATCTACCATATCTCCTTGGCTAACTTCTTTCACTCGCTCCCTAATGGCTCAAAGAGACAACATTTGGGAACTCTGGAACAAAAGTAAACTGCCTTTTCACCTCCAACAATATAGACAGCTTTGTAATCTTACTAAGAAAGCAATTATTAATGACAAGACAAACTATTACACAAATCCCCCCAAAACTTACAAACAACCCAAAGAATTTCTGGCATACTCTTAATAAAATTCTTCATCCTGGTAAAACTTCTACTCCCCAACCTAACCCTGCTGTCTCTCCTCTCCATGCCACTACTAATTTTAACTCTTATATCATAGACTCTATCAGTAAACTTATTAGCCTTCCAAACTCTAATTCATACCCCCCATTTCATCTAACCCCTCATCAGCCTTCTACTTAAAATTAGTGTCCACCAAATATATAAAATCTCTTCTTCTCAAACTTAAACCAAGTTTTCTCTGAATTGATGGTCTTCTCCCACTCTTTCTCCAACTACCTGCTAAATCCCTTGCCTTACCCATCTCTATTCTCATAAATCAATCTATTACTGAAGCCAAAGTCCCAACCATATGGAAAAAATGTTACACTCTTCCCATCCAAAAAGGAGGCAACTCCACTGAATTATCTAACTATAGGCCCATAGCAATTCTATCACCCCTCTCCAAGATCTTAGAGAAATGTGTACACAAACAAACCATACAATACCTTATGCAAGAAAACATAATCACCCCTACTCAACATGGTTTTCGCCCTGACCACAGTGCATCTCCTGCCCCCATTTCTTTCACAAACAATATCTCACAAGTTAGAGATGACAATAGACTTGTATCTTGCCACTTTCTTGATCTCTCAAAGGCATTTGACACCATCTCTCACCCTCTACTGTTAGATAAACTCTCTCTGTTAAATCTCCCACCACTATTTCCTGATTCTCTAGTTACCTAAGTAACCATTTCCAATCTGTCAAATGGAACTCTGCTACTTCTCCAAAACACCTTATACAGATGGGAGTCCCTCAAGGGTCAATTCTAGGACCACTGCTTTTTAATGTCTTCACTAATCAACTATCTAACTCTACCCTTCACTCTTCACTTGTTCAGTATGCAGATGACTCTGCAGCCATCTCCATTGCTGACTCCTTTATTGAACTCCAAACTATAACACAAAACTCCTTCTTGTCTATTGAAAACTGGTTCAACCAAAACCATCTTATATTCAACCCAAAAAAAGACCAAGCTATTACTTTTTTTACCAAAAACAATGTGTCATCTGAAACCATCTTTCACCATTACTTCCTATAACAATACCCCTATCTCAGTTGAAAGTCACACCAAACTACTAGGAGTCGTTATGGATGATCAACTAAAATTTGACCTACATGTTCTAAGTAACATTAAGAAAACCAATCAAAAACTTGGTCTCCTCTATAGAAATAAAACTTTCTTGCAAGCAAAGTTAAAATATCTCTTTCACATGCCTGCCTATTACCTACCCTTCTTTATGGCTCTCAAATTCTTACCAATCTAGAGGCTATGATTACAATTTAACTAGAATCCACTTACAACAAGATAGCTAAATTTGTTGCTGAAATGCCATACTCATCTCATCACTGCCTCCCTCTCAGGAAACTGAACTGGTTAGAATTACCACATAACTTCCTCCTTTCTCAGCTCTACATAATTCATTCTGTTCTTTACCAGCCCACTTTTTGCCCTAGCATCTCCTCTATAATCTCCCACTACACCCCTGAAAGAACACTCCGGCGCTCTGAACAGCATCTCCTGTCCATTCACAAACCCATGATTAACTTAGGAAAAAACCTGTATAGCTATCTGTCTGCTGTTAACTGTAATACATTACCACTAGACATCCAACTCCTTAGACTCAAACCCCATTTCAGAAAGGCAGTAAAACATCACTTAAGCAAAAGTAAACTATGTCAGTGCTATCTCCCACCTGATTAACTCATCTCTCTTAGCTACTCTATCTCTTTCCTTTTTTTTCTAAATCTTTACAACTCTGTCTTTTTCTTAACACTCTTTTTCTTTAATTTGTAAATTATCTCTCCTTCCTCTTTACCTCTATTCCCTTTTAGTATTCTTTTTGTTACTTAACCTCTTCTTCTTTCATACTATGCCAGTTTGTCTTGTCTCTGGTATATGACTTTTAAACAGTCAAATGAATGCGCTTAGTAACCCTTTCTTATTTGTGACTACACTCATCAATTGTGTTTGCCCTATAATTATAACCATATGTATTCTTGTACTCTGCATTGTACCTACACATGCTATAATGTTGATTCTTATTTCCATATATTTTTAACCTGCTTTAGTTATTCTATGTATGTTTCTTGTTTTATTAATAGAATACTAAGTCAACTTTATTGTATGTATTTACTGTGGAGCTTTTCTCCCCAGGTCTCCACTGAAAAAGTGCTCTGTCTCAGCTGGACCAACCCGGTCAACAAATATCAAACAAATAAATAATAAATAAATGTAATTATTTTAATTGTGCTATCCAAGGTAAACAGGGGTAATCTTCCTATTTACAGATAGAACCACTCCCCACTGTGATGGAGTAAATTTAAACATTGCTTGTTCAGTAACTGGCTAACGTATTCAAATTATTCTGCTATGGAGAGGTATGGAGGAGGGGCAATGGACAAATGCGAGGTCTTAGTTGTAGTCCCAGGTCAAAAATTACTGATACACAAAAAACAGATGTATTAACAACAAATGGCATATGTTAATAAACATATTAAACTCTGAATATACAGACCTTTCTTTAATTACAGAAACAATGCCAAAAGCAGACTGCTCAGATTTCTGTTACTCGTTTTGTAGGCTGACATAATATTGGAACCAATAAAGTAGAGAGAAGTGTTTTTATGCTTGTCAGGGATAATTAATCTTTATATTTTAGAATATCAGATGCTGAAATGAACTGTAATATAAGAAGCAGCATTCAGTTTGGCTATTATGATATGGAAGAATGGCATGAAGGTATGGAAGGGATGCATTTCTTAATTTCTGGAAATGGCTGTGTAAGGAACTTTCTAGTCTGAGGGGCTCATGCCAGTTGTGCAGATAACAGGTACAGTAAGATTATATCCTGATGCTGGAATGAGAACATTGATAAACATCACAGATATAAGAAATATCTCTGGAAAATGTATACACCTTATGATGGTAAATTCAGCAAAGTGAGAATTAATACCAACACTGAAGCCTTCAATAGCTTACTTAGCAAAGTAAAATTTGCTATAATATAAAACTGGAACAAACTATTTATACAGAACACGATTTTTTTATGGATTTCAAGCCAGGTAGAGCCAAACTTTTTAGGGATGACCACCACATTCAATTTAACAATGATTTTATGTTGGCCAACTCAGTTGATCAAAGACTAACAGGGGCACAGGAAAACAATTTTCTTGGGTGGCGAAAGCCAGGGAACCTTTTTGGCTAGGCTTATATAGGCCCCAGGGCCGATAGCCTAGAACCTACCTATGAACCTATGAACTATATTTGGAACTTACAAAAAGCCTAGCCTAGTCTTAAAGAAAGAAGATAAAAGAGACTCCATAAACCATACAAAAGTTAATTGCAGTATGTGGTCTGATATTTTTGCTGGAGTTCTATTTAAAATATTTTGGAAGATTTATTATCTTTTTTAACACACTTATTCCAGAAATCTTTACTTGAGAGTTTCATCCCTTAAAAATACAAAGAAGCAGCTGTTATGTCTCTCTACAAGAGAAGCGCCCAAAACAACATTCATATCTGTGAAATATTAGTTTAACCTCTGTGTTAGGAAAAGGCTTGTCTTCTGATACTAACAGTTATGAAGCTTTAACTGTGGTATTTCAGTAGATGCTGTGTCTTTAGATTCAACAAAGGTGATTGATAGCAAGCCAGCCTCATGGTACAGAGTGATAAAGCCCTGATTAATCCTTAGATGCTGTGTGCTCTTGGGGAGGGGGAGGCAGCCTGGATTGCTGAGCTGTAAGGTATGGAGGTAGTCTGCCACTTGATTAGGAGGTGACATGTACATGGATGAAAGCATGCAGCTTTCAAAGACAGCCATAGCAAAGCTTGTAAGGCTGCTGTAGGGTGATAGGTTATGGCATACTCTCCCAAAGTAGTAAGATGCTGCACCGGTTTCCTCAATCTCTTAATTTGCCTTAAACATGCATCACGTAGAATCTGAGGGTGTCTATGGCTGGTACAGAAGACTAATGAATAAGTAGAGGAGATGGTGACAGCCGATGGTCATCTATGTGAAGATTGCTAGTACCTTACATCACAGAATATCAGAGAACTGGAGAGACTTAAAAATAGTCTCTGTCTTACTATCACAAGGGTCAGTGGGTCGTTGACTTGTTGTCTAATAGATATTTTTAATATCAGCATTCCCTGGTAAAATCTAGGAACATCACTTGGAGTACCACAAAGTTGAGCTACTTTTTTTAAAGTGTTCATGTAGTCTTTTAAAGGTTAATAAATGAATCTGGTATGCATTCCTTGAGTGATTGTATGCTAGGGGCAGTATTTACATCAGCTCAGTACCATCAAAAATGCAAACCTACTTAGAACAGCTGTATTAATACTCCATTGAAATTGCCTTATTTTGCACTACAAAATTCAGAAATAGCTCTTTAGTGAAAGCAATTGCATATGCCTGCATGTCATTGAATATTAAATTTTCATATGTTCGGTTTTAAATAAAGTAGCAATGCACGGATACTTGTTTACCATTGTAGATTACAAATTAAACTTTACAGGCATACCAAAGCTATTGTCAGAAGATGAAATACTAGTTAAAGGTGTCTTTAATTCAGTTGTCTCAATCAGATCTACAGTCTTTATTTGTTTTACGTAGGTAACATACCTTCTTGGAGTATCTGTCATTACTGCTTCTCCCTCTCTCTCTCTCTCTCTCTCTCTCTCTCTCTCTCTCTCTCTCTCTCTCTCTCTCTCTTCTTATTTGTCATTTCTATGCCATTGACTTGATTCTCTGGCATTAATAAAGAAAGCAATATGGGGTCGTAAGAGCCATAGACCCTGCAGTGCATTAATAGTATATTCCAGGATTATGTGAGGGCAGCCCCTTTAGCTTTTTTTAGTGCTCCCTTTCAATTAATCCTTCACTCTCTGAATGTCTCTTTCTACCTATATATTCAGATGTGGGTAATGTGGACTTGTGAGAATGTGTTTAAGTTCCATTTTCTTTTTTTCATGCTTTTTGAATTCCAGTTTCACATATTGTGAACCATTGTCTGACATGACAACACCAGATTTGCCTTGTCTTGGAAATGTAAACTTCAAGGCATCTAATAGATGAAACTTGTAGCATTTTGTCAGCATGACCCTCTGAAAGAGTTTAGAATAATAAATCAGACACATTTAGATCAACTGTTTCTTGCAAATGAAGGAGAATTGTGCTGCTCAATCTTTCTTTTTTGAGTTATTATTTTGCTCTGGAAAACCTCTCAATGTGACACTGAAAAAGGCTGAGAGGTATGACCAAGTGGAGCATATAATGTAGAACTTAACTTGCAGATAATGTAGAAACACAGAGCATGTGATGTTACTGCCAGGTATGATACATTCTGCATGATGTCATTAATTAACATTACCCAGATCTCTCAACTGTCCCTATGTTGGAGAATGTTCCTATTTTCAGGCCTGATTTACTCCTGCACAGGATGTCTCCATTTTTGGAGGCATGTGCCTATTCTGAGGGTTGATTTAACTCTTTTCACAGTTTTCTAAATCACCCTTATCACGTTATTTTTGAATCTGTCTAGTACACACAATATCACATTTTGTGTCCAACATACTATTGTCAAGAATAACTTGAAGAAAGAGGGCTCACATATTGCATGTTCTTTTATTGGAAGTAAGGATCAATGATATTGTCTGGTTACATTTTGTGACACAGCTTATTAAAGTCTGCAGAATTTACACCGCCTCTTTGACAGAGTCCTTATAGTTCTCCATCAGTTTTTTTATTTTCTGTTTTTTTAAAACATGTATTTCTGAGTAGTATCCCATATTCCTTCTGGAAGCGGGAAGTATTGTGTATTATGCCATCTTCAAATTTTACGCTAAATAGATGTGCATATTTTTAGCTGAATGTACCTACTTTATAAGGACCTATGTTTGTACTTTCAATGCCTGCAGATTGAGACATATGGTACCTTCTCTTTCCAAGTCAGACTATTGTTAGTCTAAACATTACAAAATATCTTTACATGTTTTGAGGATAAGGAGCAATAGTTATCTTTTAGTTTAAAATAATCTTATACAACAAATTAAGAAAAGGGTGATGGATACTTGCTTACCAGCTGTTACTACTGTCAGTTCTGTCTACATAAGTAATTTTAAGTGAGCTAAGCTCAGACATAACGTCATGTACTTACAGACTTACAAATGACAGAAGTAATTGAAACTTGTTAAATGCTACAATAAAATTTTATGTCCTAATCCAAACAATTTCTTGAAGACTAAACCTACAAAAGCTTCTCAGTTCATGTAATAGTTTCAACATAAATTATTTCACTTGTGCTCTCTCACTTTATTATGTATCATAGACTGATGACAATGGATACTCTACTATAAGTGCGCAAAGGGTACCTGTGCGGTACATAGGGTTGCCACCTTTCTATGTGGTGAAAACTGGATCAAAGCCACACCCCCTTACATTTCCTGCCACCTGGCCTCTCAACGCCTATTTCCCTGCCCACTGGACCCACTTGCTCACCCATTTTATGATGTAAATGCTTAAGTCATCTCAGAGTGAAACAGATTCCTTTGCCTTCTTTTTCTCTCGTTTTATCTGGTCCCCATTTTAAACACATCACTTCAGCAATGTGGTTCAATTGAAAAGTTATTCTGTGGCTGCTTTTTACAAACTCTGGCATTCTGTTTGTGCACATAAAAAGAATACTGGAGTTTGTACACTGCTTTCTGGACCAACCTTTTGATTTCCAGGTAGTCCAGAAAAATACCAGATAGGTGGTAGCACTAGTGGTACAGATACTTACGTGGACTAATCCAGGATAACATTTATTCATGGATAAAAACATGGTTTTAATATCAGTGGATACTGCTATTATGTTACTTCACATTTTAATCTGATTTTATTATTTGCTGCTGCTGTGGTATAGTTTTACTTTGACAATTTGTAAACATGCATCCTTAAGTCATAATGAAGATTGTTTGTAGTGCATGTAATGTATATCTTCTGCCATTCACCATGTATGTGGTAGCAGAAGGTCAAAAGACTAGTTGTCATACTGAGATAAAGTGTATTGTTACACTTCTTATACATTTGTATTTTACAGTTAAATCCATTTCTTGAAATGCTCCTAATGTTAAAGTAGCACATGGCTGTTGACTCAGATTGTCCTAATGACCACACCCACAGCGTAATGCCAAGTTAGGTATTGACGATAATTTACATACATGTGCAATGCATTCTGGGTATTCAAAAGCACCATACTTCTTTAGATGAACATCTACTTATTGATATTATGGTTTCACTAACAGAGCATCAAATGTGTTATATGTTCAAGAATGGGTGTACCATCTGTGAGAAAAACCTAAAAAAATTGCCTTGCTAAGATCAAGAATCCCTTATTGCTGCAGCTAGCGCTCTTTCGTGCTGTCATGTCAGGCATTTGGAGTTGTAAGAAAATTTTCAAGAGGTAGTGTTTATAAATTAAATTAATTGTGAAAATAGTACCCTGTTTGCCTCAAAAAACTGAAACACTTGATATGGGGTATTTATTTATTTATTTTTTTTATTTTACATTTGTTGACCGGGCTAGTCTAACTGGATATATGTCCATTTTCAGTAGAGGCCCGGGGAGAAAAGCTCCAGGCATAGGCAGTGACATACCATATATTACATGCAAATAGCAAACAGAAATATAAAGTTAAACATTTTTGTTTCACAGATGAACAGACATTATAATGTATATCTAGTACAGTGGAGGACAGCATATTTAGAGTAAGAATACTCTTATAAAGTACTAGGAAGGAAATCTTGGTAAATACTAGTTAGAGGCAAGGTTAGTGGTTAACCCAGGTAAACGTAATAGAACAACAGAGCAGAAAAGTCTAGTGAGATGGGGATTTAGATATTAGTCAGGGTTAGAGCAGGGACATAGCCAGTGTGTAGTAAGGTATTCTTTAAGGTATTTTTTGAAAAGCAGTGTGGAAGAAAGAGATGTGAGTTCCCTTGGAAGCAGGTTCCAGGTTCTTCCCACTGTGTTAGTGAATAGTGAGTCCCCTGCCTGGTTGTTTGATTTAATAGTGGAAACTATAAGCTTATTAGCTGAGCGTAGTGTTGGCAGATTTTTATATAGGGTAATCAGATTAGTGGGGATTGGGGTATTCTTGGGGTGGCAAAGGATTTTTTTGGGTGATGGTGTATTGTTGATAAAGTAGGTGGTTCCGCAGTTCTTACCATCCTAGTTGTTTGAGGTTGAGACAGTGGTGGGTTCTGAAAGGGCTACCAGTGGCAAATCTGGCAATGTTGTTATAGCTGGTTGCAAGTTTGCTAAGGTTGCTTTTAGATATAATGGTATAAATGGCAGAAGCATAGAACAGGGTAGAGATGAGGTGAGTCTGGGCAATAGTAGTTCTAGCTTCTATTGTAAGGAAGGGTTTGATTCTATAAAGGGAGCCTAGTTTTCTGTTGACAGATTTTATAGTAGTATTACTATGATCATCATAGCTAAGGTTGTGGTCTATTGTAACTCCCAGGAGTCGGATTCTAGTGTCTGGAATTATGCTAGTTCCATTGTTGGAGGTTTCTGTGAAGTGAAATCGTGGAGACTTTTGAGTAGGAGCAAAAAGCAATAATTTTGTTTTTTTTTGGGGTTAAGAAGGAGGCAACGTTGCATGAACCAGTTTTCAACAAGATTAAATACTGTTTGGGTGAGGGTCTAAAGAGAGGTTAGGGACTTAGCTGAACATATTAAAGTAGAATCATCTGCATATTGTATACAGGTGGCTTGTGGAATTTTGGTATTTAAATCATTAATAAAAACTGAGAAGAGAAGAGGGCCTTAAATAGAGCCCTGAGGTACTCCAAGGTTAACAGGGAGGTGCAGATATAGGTTATTATCCCAGAGTACTGCTTGCTGTCTGTTTTCTAGATAGGATTTAAACCAAAGTAATGCCTGTGGGTCAAGGGATAGGGCTTTTAATATGTCCATAAGTAGGTGATGGTTAACCATGTCGAAAGCTTTTGAAAGGTCAATAAATAGAGCAGAAGAAAGAGAGTTTTTGTTACGATGTTTGTTTATACAGTCAGAAAAGGATAGTAGGGCAGTGGTGGTACTATGAAATGGCCTGGAATCATGCTGACAGCTGGCAAGTAAGTTATTATGGAGAAGGTGGTCAAGTAGTTGTTGGTGGATGCATTTTTCCATTATTTTGGCTATTGGAGAGAGTAAGGCAATTGGGCAGAAGTTAGAAATCTCAGTACAAGTACCACCCTTATGTAGAGGGATGATATGGGAGACTTTCCAGATGGAAGGGATTGTGCTTTCTGTAACTGTTCTATTTGTAAGGATGGAAATGGGATAGGCAATGGCTTTAGCTGCTATTTGCAGGTATTCGGCTGGTAGACAGTCAGGTGAAGGGGTGCATGGTTTAAGTTTTTGAAGGAGGGTGAAGACGAGGGATGTAGGTACGGGTTGTACATGAAAGGAGGGAACTGGGCTGTTTGTGGTGATTAATGGGTTAATGCTAACAGGTGGTATTGTTTTAGCTAGAGTTTGAATGGTTTCAATGAAGTAGTTGTTAAAGGCATCAGCAATTTGCTTAGGGTTGTTATGGGAGATACCTGATGGGGCAGGAGTTTTAGAGTGCCCTGGCTGAAGTAGCTTGTTAATGCCTGACCAAATCTTTTGTGGTTTTTGCTGGTGGGTTTGTTGGAGGTGAAGGTAATAGTTTTTTTTATTGAGCAGAATTTCTTTTTTGGTGGCATTTCTTAGCTGTTTAAAGTAAAAGTGGTCTGATGGGTTTTTGGAGGATCTCCATTTGGCCCAGATTTTATTACGTAGAAGGATATTTTGCCTGTTTTTTTTAGTGAGCCAAGGTGCAAATTTGGTTCTTATACGGGTAGAGCGACAAGGGGCATGGTATTCTAGGATTTGTAGGAATTTTGTATTTTGTAGGTCACCGCTTCATCAAGTTGAAGATGGCGTAGTGGTGACCAGTCACATGCCTTAAGTTCATGGTATGGTAAGGAGATGACTCTCATCACTAAAGGTTGTTTTTTACACTTGCTAAGGAAAGTGTGACAACACACTTTAAAAATAAATACATTTTTGTAAATGCAGAGGTAAGACTTAAACACAGAGTAAGAAAAAATTAATTAGCAGTAAAAAAGAACAATCACAATTTAAGGCCTATGTCAAAAGGATGGCAAAAAAATACAAGGGCTGTATACAACCTGTTTCTCAGCTTTCAGAATAATTAGCTTTGAATTAAAGTTCTTTAAAGGCAACATGAAATTAAACTGAAAGTTGCTTCCATTTATTGTTTATGACAGTTACATGTATCATTAACGTACATGTGTATCTTAAATCTGCATTCTGCATTCTGAAGTGCTACTGAACTTCGATAAATGATTTCAAATAAGCACTTTTTGTCGCACCTTGAATTCAGGGATTAGCTAATTAAATGAGATGTTTTACGAGAATCAGGGATGGCAGAATATTCAGGAAGTAGCCAGTGCCTAGCACATTCAGGATGCCACAACTTCCAGCAGTATGATAGCTCTATAGAAATAACAAATTGTGAAATGCGTATTTTGACTTTTTTGCCACAATAAATTGTACAGGACAGAGAAAGCATTACATCTGGAAAAGAATCACACTAGATAATTTGAAATGAGTCCCAATTATAATGACTGTCTTGATATATTTATTTCATGGGACGTCCAATCCAGCTTCAGGGAATGAAATGGAAAACCATTCATTCTCTATCAAAAATCACTGGTTTATTGGCTGATCTCAAGCAAAATACTTGTTTTAAGCCAGCAGCTTGGTGTCCACCTCTTCAGAAAGCTTATTAGGTTTCATAGTGGCCAGTGTGTCCCCAACAAAAGAACACTCAGCTCAGTGCCACATTAGCCTGACAGAAATCAAATCTTAAATGATAATGTGCAGATATAGTGAGTGTGCCTATTAATGTTTCCTACTGTGAGATGGCTCTTGCACTAGATAAAAACCTACTGGATTTCCACTGGCCTTTTACTGATCTCTAACTTGGCATGACATTGCCCTGCCCATTAATCACTTGTACAAAGTAACTGGTACCACATATGCCTTTCGGGTCTACTTCAGTTTGTCGAACACTTAATTGAGCGAATCGCTATTCATCGAACCCTGTTCAGCAAAAAGCTCAATTAAGCGAACAACAATTTTAGTGAAAACCTTCCCAGGTAAAGGACACGGTTGCCCATTATTGGGTATGTGCCCTTTTCCCCACTGTAATGCAAACTCAGAGTTGGTATATTTTAGTTAGGGGAGTGTGGGGAACGTAGCCCCCAGTTTGCAGAGTTTTACATTTTGTTATCTTTGTTATGGTTGGGAGCTGTTTCAGTAGTTATTTTGCCTGGGAAAGTTTTTGCTGAAATTGTCATTCACTTAATAGAGCTTTCCCTTAATTGGGTTCACTGAATAGCGATTCACTCAATTAAGTGTTTGACAATATGATATAGACCCTTCCTTTCAGTTCTTTCTAAATGTTGGGAACAATTATCATGAAGATATCTTCAAATGCTGTATCAGTCTACCAGAGTCAGGCATCACCCCTTAACTAAGCATCAAGCCAAGTACTAGTAGTTACATTTCCTGAAGCAAACATTGCCAAAACTATAAGTTAAACTAAAATATTGTTTCTTTAAACTCTGTAAAGGAGGATTGACACATTAAGTATGTAGTGAGAATCCTCTTGTAAAGTTGCACAGGCCAAAAAAAAGCATTTGAAACAACGTAGTAGTCTTCTTACACAAGAGTCTGTTTTTTTCATAAATTTATCACACTTAACACAGATAGTCGGTTCACTTGCTGCCTTTCTCACAGTCTCAAGCTAACTACCACTTTAACATAAAGTATTATTTTTAGTGACACTTTAGTTTTGCTGGATTCATAGACAAAACACCACTTTCTTTAATTTTTACACTTTACATACCCCCCATCCTCCTCTTTCTTGCATCCTTCCTGGCTGTTCAGCTTATATTTGTCAGCTCACATATAAACCCTATTAAGATTGGTGCTTTCAGGTCAGTCTGAAAAAAAATAATAAAAAAAAAAAAAAAGAGAGAGAGATCTGTTCTAACAAAGATATCGCAATTAAAACCATTATAATACAGTTGTAATTCCCTGTAGTTTTTAATGCATTCCATTACCTGGATGCGTTAAAAATACACATCTTCCAAGGAAGGCAAGAGCACCCATTGCCTCCATTGCATATGCCCATACCATAATTATTAAGTTGTGATAATCTAGCAGGTAAGTACAGATGTGTAGATGTGTCAAACAAAATATGAGGAGCCTGATATTATTCTGAATCTTTTGCTTTGAGACAGATTTTCATGGTGTTGTGTCAAGCAAGATCTTCTATTTGAAGCAGTGCAGTTTTCAGAAGGAAAGGAATGCATAGGTAACCCACTACAGAAACTGAATAAAGCATGAACATTTTACAGGTGTACTCCTGTATAAGAAAAAGAAAAAACTAAGATCTGCTGCAATGTTTCAAGATGGATCACTCAATAAGAAGCATAATAGTGGGAGCTCTTACAGCAGGACAATTTATAATTATTAAAAACAACCATGAAAGAAGGCAATTAGGTTTGAGTTCAGTTCCTGGCTAAATATTATTATTGTTGTTAGGAAGTCATCTAAGAAAAAAAATCCAGAGAAATAAAAGATAAACAGAAGAAAAAGTGAGTGGAGAAAGTTGAGTTAGACGAGGACTGAGCATAGATTCAATATATGCCACAGGGGCATCCTACCGTAGTCACCACTGTCTCTCACTTGCTGAATTGGGCTGGCTTGAACTCCCTTACCTCCTTCAGTGGTATCAACTCTCACTCGCCCACAAACTAGTAAACCATCCACTAAATGTCCCATCCCTCCAGAATCTACTCCAACCCTATCGCACCACCAGACCACTAAGCTCCAGCAACAAAAATCACTTGCAGATCACTAAAGCCAATAACTCTGCTGGTGAAACACTATTCTCTTGCACCATAGCCAAATTATGGAACTCCCTCTCACCCACAATTACCTGCATACCATCATGCACCCACTTCGAAACTTTGCTAAAAGCGCACCTAAAAACATGCTGGCTATGCCCTTGCAACTCCCATTCTAATATCACCCACCCCATCCAACCACTACCTTTCTTTCCACTCCACTAACTACCTTGATTATAGCAAGCTCAGATGCTCATAAGTTTAGTACTTATACAGCAGGAACTTCTTATTTTAACATTTGTTAATGTCTGTTATGTACTTCACAGATAAAGATTCTAGTTGTCTACTGATGTACTATGTTCTTCATCTGTAAATATCTTGTAAGTAATTGCTATGTAAATTGTTAATAGCTATGTAATCCAATACTACTGTACTAATACTACTGTCTGTTTATTTTAACTGTGGAGCTTTTTTCCCGGGCCTCCGCTGAAAATGGACCTACGTCCAGTTGGACACTCCCGGTCAACAAATATAAATAAATAAAAAATAAATATGATGTTGATGCAAATTAAGGTTTCAAACAATTTTAAGGAGAAAATTTTGCAGACATTCTCAGAAGTGTTTAAAATAAGTTCGCCCACAGAGTAGTATATAAAATCAAAAGAGGAAACACTGAATTACTCTGACACACTGGTTTAGCTGTAAAAGTCAGAAATAGAAATTAAGGAGATACAGACAGAAAAAATAAATACCTCAATAGGAACAGGTTCAAAAAGTGATTGATCTGGATGACATAGTGATGAGGAAAAATTTGAGGGGTACAGCCATACTGAGAATCTGGAAGGAACAGTATTATAAGATTTATGAAGGCCAGTGTCAGCAATGGACATTGTAATAAAAAATCGTCATGTTAATGCCCTGAATAGTTTGAGAAAGCAGCTGAAACCAATAGTTGTAAAATTACAAACATGCTAGCAAAAGCTGATATTGTTAACAAACGTGACAGATAGGAAAGGTTGTAATAAAAAGGTTAGCCCCTTTAATAAGCCA
>NC_056729.1:800738507-800792775 GCF_019279795.1 Protopterus annectens
TTTCATTTGGGAGATGTTATCTGTCTCCAGTGGAGTAGTTCCGAGTCCCTGACATGTAATTACAACCATATCACACTTACCTCTGCCTTGCTTGCCATAGTATTACCTGAACAATGTGTTGTTTATAGGTATTTAAGGTGCAAACACATTAAATGTGATTGCTTTGAAGAATCGTTGCCAATTTGGCACTTCACCTTTGTTACTCCTAAACTGTCTACATCTGTGCACTTACGAGTCCTGGCAGTAGTTCTGCCTCCAATGATTAGATAAGCAGCTTCTTCTCTCATCTGCCCTGTTTAACCTTTTATCCTCCCTATCCTGGTAGTGTCAAGCTGTTCAGCCAGGAAAATCACATTCTTTGTATCTCTGTTTAGTGGTCTTTACGTATCCATAGCTGAATACTAGGCTAATTGCCTTTAAAGGGTATTTTAATCCTAGTAGGTAACCCATGATCAAAATCAAACCTTGTAATTTATGTTTATAAACTGAAGAGAATAACCATCATGCTAAATCCACCTCCAATCAAAATTATTTATTTGAAAGCTTTATTGGATAACAGTTGAACTGAATAAGGCATCTTTTCATTATGTTATTCAGTATATAAAGTATGACTCATATTTGTTTTCATTTTTAAATGTTTTGTCCTACATAAACTTCCTGTTTATGTATCCCTATTGTGAAGCTCAGTCAAAGTTGTTTATTCACTATCCACTAACCAGTAGGGCCACTTATCCTACATAATCTGTGGCACACTAGTCACCTCAAGAGGAATAACTTTCCATTATCAGGAGACTTCTTCAGATAACATAAAAAACTAAGCCACAGGTCTGTAATCTTAGGCTGTCCATTTCTCTGCTGCTACCTTTGTCATGAGACTGGATAACGTACAGATTACTTCCTACTGCCTCCTCCCATTCCACAAGAATAAATTAATACATTTCTTCAAATATCCAAATGTTGTTGTGTAGTCGAGTCCCCCCCCAGCAAGGTTCATGCAGGGTTGGGTGTTCCTTTCATGATTAACAGGTGTTCCGTACTTGATTGACAGCATGCACAGGTGGGGTGGCTAATTCCTTGAGGACTGAAGTCACTAAATAATGACATACATTTGAGTTCCAGACTTTATTATCTGTTTTCCTTATCTGTTGTCTTTTTTCATTTAATTTATCAGGTGAGGGACATTAACTGAAAACCACTGCTATTTTTATACATGATGGAAGTATGGCTGTGCTATGTGATATGATGTGATTAGTTAATTCCACTTAAGGTCAAAGGCAATATACAACCAAAAATGACTCATTAAATAATACTTTCACATAAAAGTGTTTTGACAATACAAATTCTACTGGAAACGTGTACTCTAAATACTAAGTTCCACAACATGTGAGTAAGTGTCCTCTATAGCTTCTAACTGATGTCCCAGGAACTGGAACTGGATTATTCTCCCTGTTCGTGGGGTGGAGACACTGGTTTTCCTGGAGGATAGAGAGGAGTCTTGGGGAACGCAACAGCTGTTTCTTACAAACATGAGAAACAGATTCCAATTTAGTTAGCACTTTTATACTTTAGCAGTACAAGTTTGTGTATCAGAGTGTGTATGGTGAATGGACATAAAGTTATTTATAACATTTCATTGTTGGTATCCTTTGGGTACTGTCACCTATGTTACTGGTAACCATACAGCCTAACAGAGTATATCTCAACTTGATTGCTCTTCATATTTAGCCCTGTCTCTTGTAAAATGCTTGATTTTCTAATAAATTATGGAGGACAATGACAGACTTTTTAGTTTCAGGCATTTGTAAAGACTGGGACTCAAATGTACATCGATGCAAAATTTGTTATTTGGTTATTTTCGAAGTCGAATAGCGTCATATTTAAAATTGTTATTCCTTTTGGGCCTTCGCCCATTATTTTTGGATTTGTCCAGAATTCCTGAGAAATTAAGCTGAACTGTATAAGAGCAGTAGTAACATGTCATAGCCTAAGTTTTAGGTTTAGTAGGGTGGGGCGGGGTGTGTTTCAATTGCCATGTAGGCAGGCTGTGAGCGGGCTTTGTTACTGCTCATCTCGGGGAGTAGTCGATTACATGTTAACCTATCCAACACTTACTCGAGTGTCTCTTTTCCTATGGCACACTGTAATAATCCTTCTTTAAAGTACAACCCTTTTGTCTCCTGAGACTATGGCTATATATGTGAGATTTACTTGTTTTTCCTGTGAGGAACAATCATAAAACATATGGCCCACTGCTATCATCACTGTTATCAACTTGTTCTCAGATCTCTAATTTGTATTTGAAACTGTATGACTTCTTTTGTGCACATATAATTAACTCCAAATAAACAATCAAGAGCTTAAGCATCTAATAATATGCATTTTCAACAAATGCCCCATTTTAGCCATAATCAAAAATTGCACAACTGAAAAAAAAATAAATTAATAAATAAAATCACATATGAATATACACTACAACTAAATTTCACAACATTTAGGTAACAAACCTATTACATAAAATCAAGACATATGAAATAAGCTGTGCTTACCTCATTGCTCTGATGCCAAACCATGGTACTGTGATTTTTTTGTTTTGTTTCTGAACATTCTTCTTGAGAGATGACTTTGATCCTGTGGCAAGGCCAGTCAATAAATACCTCACCAGAAAGGCTATTTCTGAACTTGCCATAAAGGGAAAAAAAATGTTAACATAATTCTGAAATGGTGATTGAAGACTTTTAACCCCTCCAGTTATTAGCGTAAGTGCTCGCAGACACACACACACACACACACACACACACACACACACACACACACACACACACACACACACAAACACACACACAAATGCTGTGTTGTCACTGCATGCGTGAAATCATTAAGCTTTTTGTACTAGTGCCACTTGTCTTGTTATGCCTGCTGGCTCTTTGCTCTGTAAAGGTGAACACAATAAACTTTCTTTGTAAAATAATTTATAAATAAAGAAGTATCTCTATGCTGAAATGCAAAGCACTTAATGATGCTTCTTTCCTTCCTGTCCTCCATCAGTTCCTTACCTCGCTGTGCAGAGTGGCAGTCTTGTCATTTTTGCCCCTGGAAAACTCATGCTGAGCATTAACTATATGATTTGTTTAGGTATTAATTATTTGTATCATTATCTTTGTATCTCTGTAACCTTGTACCAGGAGTATGTCCTCATTAGTTCCCCACTCCTCCAAAAATGTAATCGAACAATAATGTTTTGCAGCACCACAATTTCCCTGTTGGGCCAAATTGCTAGCTCAGTCATTCTGATTTGCTCCCTCAGTAGTTGAGTCCCTTGCATTATATCTAATTTGCCCAGCAACACTACCCAGTCAGGCCAAGCGTACCCAGCAGAGAAAGTGCTCCATAATTTTTGCTCCTAATCTTCCTGCAGTTCCATTTTCTGGTCTTGTAATGCCTACCCGTACAATAATCCCCCCCGACAAAGCCAGTTCCTAATGAGTTCTTGCCTTCTCTTTATTTATTTAGTTAATTAGTTGACATTTGTTTACAGAGTAGGTTCAACTGGGTTGTTGCTCATTTTCAGCTGAGGCTTGGGGAGAAAAGCAACAAATCCTAAGCAATGATGGTAGAGAAATATACATGAGTAGACATCAGTGCAATTTAACTTTGGCTAAGAAATACATAATATGGTGTAGGAGCACAGCTTTGATATGTACATTAATGTCTAGGAATAAAGCATAACTAGTATAGGACTTTGTTGATATGTACGCTGACTTTATATTGTCTTGGGATAATGTTATTTCTTACAGGGAGAAATAAAGTCATAAGGGAAAAGAGACACTGAGATAGTTATAAAGGTGGGAATATGGGAAGAGTGAACAGAAAAGATAGAGGAGGAGAGGGTAGAAGGGATAAGTTAGACAAAGAGGGACTAGAATGGAAAATTAGAATAAGGGAGGATAAGTGGAGGGGGGAGACCATGGGGGTAGAGTATAATGGTAATTGGGGGATAGGGGGAGAGTATGGAGTGTCATTTCACGGATTAATCTCAATCTCTCAAGTAGTTTCTGAAGTGTTGAAGGGTAAATGGTGATAATCCTAGTGAGGGCATCTGAAGGAGCAGTAGGACTTTGTCTGGTACTTGGTACCTGTCTAGCCATGTCCATCCTGTATTGATCCTGTTGAGCCTTTAGCTCTTTGTTTTTTTGGCCTTGCTATAAAATGAAAAATGCCCATGTCATGGCCAAGTGTATCCTAGAAGAAGCAGATTGCCACTACTTTTCCCACCAATGTGTCAGGAATTCCATTATATGAATTTGTGATGTCCTTGCACACTGCCACATCTATAGTAAAAAAAGTCTATGCTTTCCCTTACACCTTTAATAAATGATGTCTTACTTGGCTAAGTACACTGCTATGTATCTACAGTTGTGCTTTTCATGTTCATATACCTCTCAAATATTCCTCATTCTGAGTCTTAAATATTCCACGTTTCATGTGTTTATAAACTGAAAGGATTTGACAACATATCAGTTGTCAAGATTTTTAGTAGCAATCCATGATAAGTAATACCAAATCATATTAATTCAATTAAAGGACTTTTTTATAAATGTAAACTAACGCATTTAGCCTTGCTGCGAGCATCCTAGTTGATATTCTCTGTAAGTTTTCCTAGCTGATGTTGTCATTAAGTTTTCCATATTTCATCCATTCATTAATCATTATGAAAGAGGGTGTTCTACATTTTGAAGATGGAAAATTGAGGGCTATCCTCATATCTCCGAGACAGTACCTGGAAATGTCTGTCTTTGCAGTTTTGCTTCTGACGTGAGCTGCTAAAACAAGTCACATGCACTCAGGTTACTGCACCCCAGATACCAATATGATTCTGTCATAGTCCATGCGAGCGTAAATGACCTGAGACATATCTCAGTGGAGTATATGGAAAGTGACATAATAGAGCTCTCAGAATATGTGTCACAGATCGGAATGAGCCTTGCACAGCATTCTACCTTCACCAAGGATGATGTCACAGTATAAACATACCATGATTTATTTTAATAATTGCCTTAGTTTCTGATGTTACTTCAGGGGGATTCAATATGTGTCAGCATGGAAGGACATGGTCAAATGTCCATGCTGTTTTGTCAAGGATGGGCTGCACCTGTCCACCCTAGGCTTTCAGATATTTGCTAAAACTCTATCCACCCCCCTTACAGCCTCTTTTTACGCAATGCCAAAAAAGCAAAACTACCAACATAATTAAAAAGTCTACATGCAACTGCAAGGTGTTAACTGCTCAATGCTCAGAGCCGGAACTAAAAACCCCACATCTTTTATGCCCTCCACATTTTGAAGAATGTAGGCTTCTGTGCCATGACTGTGAGTTTAAAGCCATAGAAATTACTGCAGAAATGTAAGGCTACAGTGCCTTCCACACATTTACACCAACAACAGCTCTGAGTAGGGCTAAAGGTGATGGTGTCTTGATCTGTGTTAGCAACAACCATACCTCCAGGTTGATTAAACAGAATGATTCCATGGAGCTCATCCACATGCAAGTCATCATAGATAAGGTCCATTACTATATCATGGCAAGCTACAGGCCACCATCTATGCCCCTGGAGTTTCATGACTCTTACCTAAACCTACTAGAAAGGCTCACCATCCAACCGAATACTATATTCATGGGTGACTATGATTACCCCTCTATAGACTGGGAAATGTACATTGCCTCAAACTCACAGGCACAGTGCTTCCTGGACTTTATTAACACAAACACCCTGGAAATGATAGTGCATGATTCAACTAGAGGATTGAACATATTGGATCTTTTACTCACCAACATGGGAGAGCATTGCACCCCCCTCCCATGTCACGTTCTCACTAGTGAGAGCGAATCACAAAGCTGTCTCATTTGAAGTAAAAATCAACCCAGAAAATCCACCTAAATCAGTAACAGATAGGAATTATCCAAAGGCAGACTACATCCTATTAAGTGACAGTTTGTCAAAATTCAAGGCACCTACCAAACCCTTGACCACAGCAACTTATACAGAATTATTCACAGAGTCCCTATATGAATGTGAATGGCTGCATAGAGGTTGTCATATCTACCAGAAATAAACCCAAGACAAACATGAAAAACAACCTTCCACTGGAGGAATCCTCACCTAAACAAGGTATATAATAATAAAAGAAAACTCATGGCCAAAATCAGGAAGAGCAGCTCCCTCAAAGACAAGTGTTCTCTCATTGAACTAAATGAAAAACTAAGAGGACTAATTAAGTCCAACAAGGTCAACTATGAGGTCAGGATAGCCTCACAGGCTAAAGATAATCACAAGGCCTTCTTCCGCTATGTCCAGAGCCTTAGAAGTAACACACAGTAGTTTGTTGAACTGTTGGTTAATGGTATCACCTTCACCAATCAGAGTGACATAGCAAATATACTGGCTGATAAATTCAGGTTAGTCTTCACCCCCATTCCCCCCAGCTCCACCCGGTGAAATTCCCTCCAAGATACTTCCCCCAGGTATCAGCAGGGACCAGGTGTTGGCAGCACTGACTAAAGCCAAGAGCATTGCCTTTACTGGTCCTGATAACGTCTACACTTAGCTCCTGAATGGTCTAAAACATGACCTATCAGTACCACTTGAGGCACTCTTCAGCTACAGCCTTGAAACAGGCTACATTCTATGTGAATAGAGGAGCACAACAGTCATTCCCTTCCACAAGGGTGGACCATCAACTGACCTAGGGAATTACAGACCATCAGACTAACAAGCCTAATATGCAAAGCTATGAAATGAATTATCATGGAAATGATAAACATGGACATTGGCAACCTACAGACACTGCAAACATCCCAGTTTGCCTTTGTTAAGGGAAGTCCATGCCTACTTAACCTGCAGGACTTCTTTGGTAATGTCACCAAGTCAATGGACAAGAGTAAGACAAGTATATACTGTGTATCTCATCCTGCTTAAGGCATTCAAAATAATACCCAACTGGCATTGTGGAAGCCCTCAGAGGTAGCTATAAGTCCTTACTTAGCTTGCTGGATTGCTGGCTGGCTCACAGACAGGACACAAGAAGTCAAGATTGAAGAAATGACCTCCACCAAGAGATTAGTCACCAGTGGAGTAACCCAGGGCTGTGTGCTGGGACCACTTCTGTTTGGGATCTACTTCTTGGAAGTCAAGGCTAACATTCAAGGCCTCTGGCTTACCAAGTTTCCAGATGACTCTAAATTTGGAGCTATTATACATTTCCTCCAAGACAACAACATTTTGCAAGTTGGTTTAACACAGAAAAATATCTAGTGTCAAAGCCATAGTCTAGAACTCAATGCCAAATGATGCATTATAATACCCTTTGGGAAATTGTCAATCCAAGTTAATTACTCCATCGATAAAATGCCCTGAAGAGTCAACCCAGTAGTAAGTGATGTTGGAATATACATAGACAGCAATCTAGCATTTGCCAACATGCAGCTAAGATAATAATAAAAAAATAATTCTGCCACAACGTCTGCAAGCTTTTTTTAATCTGCAGCCAAGAATTCTTCACTGAGGAGCAGAAAAAAAGATATGACACACAGTAGTCTTAATTATATAATGCATAACTTTTACAAAGGCACTTTTATCATCGCTTATCTTATCAAATAAAAGGTGCATGCACTGACTTAAAAATTCATACCTAATCTACAGGAATTGCCCTACTTTGGTCAGCTACAGTATGTTTTTTCACTCAAAAGGATTCCTGCTTAGTACTATAGTTTTAAAATTATGCTGGTGCCACCTGGATTACCCTTTTGTGATTCTCAGGAAATCATCCAGGTAATCATCAGTTCTGTGTCCATACCATCTGCTTGTCATATCTTTACATATCTTCTATGAATATTTGTGGAATATTTTAATCCATGCTCAGATGTTTACACATTTTAGAATCATTGTATCAAACAGATACTCTCCGTCACTGCCAAAACAGATATGCTTGCCGGCACTAACTCGAATAAGGCACAAAAGTTAATTAATCCACAACGAAATTTAATCACCCACGAAGAAGAACAACAATATATCTTAAAAACACTTGTAACTGTTATAAGTGTTTTTAAGATATATTGTTGTTCTTCGTGGGTGATTAAATTTCGTTGTGGATTAATTAACTTTTGTGCCTTATTCGAGTTAGTGCCAGCAAGCATTTCTGTTTTGGCAGTGACGGAGAGTATCTGTTTGATACGTTGACTTTCTGGTGTTGTTTTCGTGCATTGGAGATTGTTATATATTTTAGAATCATGCATTTCTTAAAATAATAGCTGGACTTGTTATGATAACAAAATATTGTCCCTTTCTTGGTTTAACCAGAAAAAGCTGAAAAGTCACATAAACATCTAGCTTGGTAAGGCATAGCTCACTGCTTCCCTTTGTTCTGTTACAGTTACAGTCGTCAAGGCATAGATGGCCCTCACTCATTCCTTGGCAGTGTAGCCTTTAGACAAGCATCTCCTTAGGTAAGGCAAGTGAAGGATGACCCTAAGTTGATAAAGTGGTTCCTGGGGGGAAAGACCTTGTTGAGAATGTGAGTGCTCCTATAATTATAGTAAACAAAAGTATCTTGCTAGCCTTTCTTCCTGATCCCGCTTTTATTTTGCAAGTTCTTACAGTACATATCTGCCCGACTCATTGATTTTAGGTTGCCACTTTTTTTAGTTGAAGATTGCCAAAACATAACCAGTTCAAATCCTTCTCAGAATTCTTGAGCTAGACTTTTTCTTACTTTCATTTCTAAATAACATTGTCCCTGGTTCTTATACCACATATGAGTGTCTCCAATACTGTATGAGATCAAATGGGCCCTTGCCAATCTGTTTCCTTTCCCATTTTTCATCAGTAAAGCCACCACATCTTGTGTTCATCTTTTCAGATCATGACTAGCTGTCCTTTATGCTTAAAAAATGCTGTTCATGCTATATTAAGTATACATAAGTGTCTTGTGATTTTGCATTTATGTCTTCGTAAACAAACAAAAATATATATGGCACCAGCTTTGCAACAATGCAACAAATGTCATACTGTTCAAACATCATTATGTGCACTCATGTATGCATGGTGTTACATTACTTTGCTGCCCTTAATCTTTCAAGAGTCAAGAAGAGAGAATGGAAAAGAGGTTCCTTGATGCAACTGCATTTCTTCAGAATGAGATTAAAATTAGATTTTTTTCAAACAGTGCCCTTGAGTAATAGCACTATGTAACTCTTGTATGTAGGTAATGTAGGTTTGCATACTACTGGCTTTATCTGGTCACTTAAGATTCACCCTCATGACCAAACTATATCATCTGTGAGTATAACCTATATTGCCAAAATGCAAATGTTATGTGTTGCCATACCTCTCAACCTGTTAATACAAAAAATCTGGACAAAGCTTGACAAAACGGGGGTACAAATAGGGAAATATTTTAAATATTGCTCTTATAAACGTAGAAAGTTGCTAGAGTAACAGAATTTGTTTTAATAAATATTTTCTGAAGGATTTGAAGTCTGAAACTCAGATGCATATCATTATTTAGTGACTTCAATCCTGAGATCATTCCAGTGATTTGGCAGAAAAAAAGAGGAACAGGCCAAAAATATGAGCCCAAAATCTAGACATTCTGCAAAAACTGTACAGTTGAGTTGTATGTATGTTGCATAAATATTGAATCAGATGGATGCACTATTCAGGCAACTTCTATATCATTAATCCTCAAGAAGATAAATATCAGTTTGCAATCAGTTGTGAGATTTCATGAATTAGTCACACCGACCCTGCCTGTCTAGCTCAGCTAGAGCTGTTGTCATGTACCTTATTATGTTCAATATATTTACTGATCATTTCCTTGTTCAGTAATGAAAACATATCGATTGTTTTTCTCTCCGGTATTTTTCAGAGAATATAGGTACCATTATTATCATTGTCACATTACCTTGCTATGTGCTGCATTCCTGTGCCATATCAAGCAGTAACCCTACACAGCATTTTTACCTACTGCCTCCTATCACACTGACTCCACTAGGGATTGCCTCCTCCTGCCTTCCAATTGAGTTTGTGCTGTAGACTTTCAAATCTTTGTTTTACTCAAAATATGTTATTGATTGTGATATTAAATTAGAATTCCTCTGCATCAAATAACTCCTCCTATACTAGTTTATATTTGTCATGCTTACTTAAAGCATCTCCATCTTGTTGTAAAGATCCTGATCCTTGATTAAATTGCTGTCTGCTGATTTATTTTATTTTTTTCATTTTATATCAGTTAAGCAAGTAAGTGGGCTGGTCTACAGGCCTTTTTCAATCATAACCTAGAATGCAAGCATAGCATAAATACAGCATATATGGATAGTTCAGTGTAGTTAAGTGTTTAGGGGAGGTAGGTGGAAATATTTGTAATCAGAAAAAAACTATGCAGACATGGAGAGTACATGTATACTCCAAACAGACCGGGGCTGGAAATAAGGACAGAACTCAGACCTTGGAGCTGAGAAGTAAAGACCTAACCAATCAGCTGCAGTACTGTGATGTTTTATCTTTATGGGTCTTAACTGATTCCTATTTCTTGAGGGCACAGTCTTAGGGGATTTGCTATTAGTACCTGACATCCTCTGGTATTCTGGCATAGGTTCATAGTTTCATAGGATGATACTAGGCCATTGGCCTGGAGGCCCTTATAAGCCTAGCCAAGAATTTGTTTCATGTTCCCTCAAAGTCGGCACCTGTTTCCCCTGTCCAGCAGGGACATAGGTGGGAGCCCAGGAGTGTATTTTCTGTTTCCTATCCAGTCGTCCAGGCTCCTCTTAATGAGGACTAGAGAGGTACTCTGAGTCTTTGGGACACAAATCTATCCCACCTACAAGTTCTACTAATGTCACAGATCAGTTTAAGGCCTTGCATGTGGGCTGCGTGAGTGGAGTTTGACTTATGGATATGCAACAACTCCATCAAGGCTGAGTCTGAGATGGCCTTGTATGCCATACACAGGTCACCTCTGAGCAGTCTGTATGAGACTGAGTAGAGGGACAGGGCTTTTAGCCTATCTATATAGGATAGGTGTTTGAGACCCTGGATTTCCCTAGTCAGGAACTTCTGTGGTCTCTCCAGCAGCTGCATGTGCTTGGCAAGGTACATGCCAAAGGGGGCATTGTACTCGATAATGGGTCTGATAAGGGGGGAGTACAGGGATGTTGTGACTTCCTTGTTCCTGTATGAAATACCCTTATTTATGAGGTGGGCCATGTAGAAAACCTTCCATATAACAGAGGCAACATGGTGGTTGCTATCAACCTGGCTGCCCAAGTTCCTCACGACTGATTGCATGTTTAATACATTGTTATTAATGTGATAATTTGTGGGAATGTCATTTTCCACAAAGGGGATAATGATGCATTTCTTCACATTCAGTTTGAGGCTATGCTTCCCTTCATCCTGGTGACAGGCTAGGCTTGTGCCTTACCAGTCTATGGAGTGGCCACAAATTTTGCTGTCAGCTTCATTAAGTCCTGCAGCTTAAAGAAGGATGTGATTGAGTTTTGTATAACAATATAGTTTGAAGACAAAAAAAGCAGTGTGTTTGGATTTAAATAATTGGACATTCATTCCATCCTGCAATCATTTTAATTGAGACTTCACTCTGACTGTCTTGAATTTCTTGGCCATATCCTCTCTCTCGTCCAAGTCACAAGCCACCCGAAAGCAATATCTTCATTTCTCATCATAATGATTTCACTCAGTCTTCATTGTTTTTATACACAATATTGCTACACTGACTGATTGTCTATTCTCCATGGATTGTAACTGTGATCCTCTATATAGTGAAAATGTATGTGTTAAAAGGTTTATTGGTATCTTGTAATAGATTTCCTATGTTGAGGTATGGAGATCCAGTGTTAGAATATATATACAAGTAACAGGATTGGGGAGGTACAAGACCCATTTCAGTGGCTGCAGGAGTGCAACCCAGGGGTGGAGCACTCTCTTCAGAAATGCTTCAGAAGTGTAGAATCACATTTTTTTCCCCCTCAGAATTGCATTAAAATGATTGAACTGTCAAGGCTTGTAGTACTGAATCTTTCACTTCTGTTGGGTAGTATTCTATGGTATGACCAAAACTCTGATCTATTTATAGCCCCACTTTCATAAGTTATTATAATCAGTTGTGAGCAACCCAAATTTCCATTGTGTATTCTGCATCACATAGCCTGCCACTTCTGTTTCAATAAGGCATGTTTTGCTTTCATTATGTTATTTTCATTCTGTAGCACTTTAGTTATGCAATGGTTAAGCATGCAATACAATTCTTTCACTCATTTGTTCCACCCTTTGCTTGACTTAATTTGTACTACTCTTGTCAAGATTGGCCTAAATTTTATCATTTTGGTCAAGTTTGTCCTACTCCATTTTTCTTCTATGTGATTTAGCAGAGCATCCTTCCATTATCTGTCTGGTTTGATCATGTTCTTTATGACTTTTCTTTAATGCCACATAACATACTTCATAAATTAATATGCACATTTTACTGTTCCTGGATTTACAAATAGACCAGTAAAACTCTCCCATCAATCTTCTAGCAAAAAAAAAAAAAAAAAAAAAAAAAAAAACATTTTTGTATTGACTTTGTAATAATAAAGCTATAAAAACTGTAAAGTAAAAACAACTAATTAAATGATGCTGATACACTCCATGAAATTTATAGGAAACCTGTTATTAAATCCAAGAATAAAGTCCATTTAGTTGTTTTTCCTCACCCAGCCCTTCTATAAAATATCTGAAAACAAGCCATGTACTGCTTAATAACTAAATCTACAGGCCACTAGGAAGACCTGAAGAAAACATTCCATAGTATCAATGTCATAAAAAAAGCTTCAGATATTGCACATAGATGTATAAAGGCCAGGTGTGCCAAGGTGTTCTACACCGAATTAGTGGCACACAATGCTGGAGAAGCAGGAGGGCAAAAGAGAGTGGAATGCTGAGGCAAATTTCCACTCACCTGACTCATGAGGGGAGGTTGGTGATACATGCCTGATGTGCATACCCCTTAACTAGACCCCTCTGTTGAGACCAGAAATTGTATATAAGCATTTTATATAAGGGATGCAGGGGGTTTTGTGGTTTATATGACTTATGGAAGTGGGCAACAATCTGTTACTAAAGCCCAGCACATGCTTCCTGTGAGTGTCTATGAGCATATTAAGGGAGAATGGTGGGGTTACAACAAAGCCCAAGAATCAATGGGAATGGCACCTCTGCTCCTGATTTCCAAACTTCATCCCTTAGGTGAAAGAATGAGCTATAGGTCTTCCAATTGTGGAGAAAAGAACCAGCTAATACTGAAAGCAGGCAGGACCCTTGTTTGTCACAACAGAACAGGATGAAAAAGATTTAAGACAAAAAAAAATAATTTATTGCCCATGTTTGGTCTATCATTCAACTTAAAAAGGCAAACAACTAAAATAAGTGACTGCAAAAACCTTGACCAGATTCCAAAAATCTGTGTGCCACATAATAAGCTATGAGGTTGGTGTCATTTTCTCAAGGCTTCATTAATATTATTCAGCTACTTTTAGCAAAATGATGAATGTGGCACAATAAACAAGAGTGACCATGTTTATATTCTGGAATAGTAATCTGTGGTCATTCACTCCACATATTCCAATACTCCTACAGCACTTACAGTAACATATGCCTTCATGTCCTGTTGCTGATGTTGATATATCATAGCCATGTGCTTATCCTAAAAGATTTTTGCACGTTTATAACCTTTCCACCAGTGATTTATCTGCTTCTGGCAATACATGTGCTGACATGACAGACTACACTTCTATCCCTTCTCACTCACTCTCACAAAGGACTCTCGTGCAACATTGCTAATAAACAGTACGTCAAGCTTTATCGCAGCCTTCTAGTAAACACATAACACCTGCCAGTGAATATCCCTGCATGATTATGCTTAGATGTGTGGAAACATGATATCAAAGGCAAAAGACACCATCATGAGAATAAAAATATAACTTTAGGGCCAACGCAAATGTAATCACACATTATGGTTTACTTTTGCATTATAAATTGTGCAGTATATATTAACTGTATTTCATAATCTTGACTTTATAGCTGTGATTATGGTAACATCCCCCAGGTCAAATAGTGTAATCCAAATTATAGTTGCATATATATTTTTGGATGTACTTCTTGATCCCTACTATCCCTTAGAAAAAGTTATCCATTAACACCTGTAACAAATCAAGGATGTTGGTATATGGCTGACAGCAGTCTATTGTAGTCCAATGCTTTCACATGTCATGAAATCACAGTGAAAAGGCTTGAGACAAGCCTTGACGTTAGACAACAACTAGCTCCCAGTGTGACCAAATAGTGAACATTTATTTTGTTCACTATTAGTGCAATGTTTTATATTGAGCAAACTTTTTGATAGGGTGCATATATTGTATTCTCTGCATGCAGTCTGGCAAATCAGTTAAAGATGAAAGTGATGAAAAGTGGAAAATGTTATATTCAATATTATAAATTACAAAATGCTGGGACCTCCTTAGCCATTAAAGATTTTGCTGTATAACAAATCTGGTATTCCATCCAAACCAGTTATGTATGGACTTTTTATCAGCCTCAAAACAACCAGAACTTCTATTCCGAGCATTTTTTATTAACTTTGCAACTTTTTTGAATTTTTTTTTTAATTCTGTTACTGTCTGCACTTTAACTGATCATTTTTAAGTATTTTTCAACTGTTGAACTGTTGAAGGCTACACACTCAAGTGCAATAGCCATTTTTCTGCTTTAAAAGTGTTTGTTTTACTGTTATCTGTTTTAATGTTTGAAAAAAAAATCCTATCTCTCTACTCATTTCCTGCCTTTCTATAACTAGTAGAGTATGTTTTTCAGATTTTGCTGAATTCTGGGCTGTTTTGTAGTTTCTGTGTTGCCAAGACCTTAATAAGATAGAAGGAAGCTTCTCTGTTCATCCGTGAGAGTGGTGAGCTTTGAGCAGCCTATCTGTCACTGGAAGAGTGGTTTCAGCTCAGAAATTGTAGTTTTACTGGCCATTTTAGACTATTTTATCCCTTTCATCTTTCTGTTTAAAAAACCCATGTTTGTGTGGTTTTGAACATCGCACAGTGCCGTTTAACTAGGGTTAAAATATTCCCAATGTCAGAAAGTCTGCTCTTCTAATTTTCCCTTAGAACTAACTTTAGCACTCAAAACTGTTTCCTTGTGCTCAGCACTTGTTCAAAACACGTTGCAAGCACTAAATAATCTACAAATTACTGCAGCACTCAACTTTCCTCACTTGTTAGGAGGGAGACTGTTTTTAGTACTTAAATTAACAAACACCTATCCAGGCATGTCTAAGGGTCAGCTCCCAGTATTTTCCCCTGTTCACCTGATGAATCTGGGCATTTTGGGGCAATGTAGCAATTGCTTCATGTACACTGATAACCATCTCCTCCTACCACCCAACAGTACAACCTGTGATAGATGCACCTATATAGCCAAACTCTCTCCGGCCAAGACTGTACTAGACAGTCAAGAGGAGAAGGTAAACACCTGCATCACACCACATTCAACACATAGTCCATCAAAACCTACACCACCTAAATCTACTCATAGTAACACAAAATACACATCTACATTTGCGAAGGCTCTCAATAAAAATCTGCCCAAACAGAGACCTCCAAACTGAAATGCAAGCAACCACCACCCCCAACACTCCCCAAATGACACATAGCCCACAAAATCAGTGTGCCACTCAACCTCAACCCATAATGCAAAACAATGTACTCAACACACTAGTCATAGGTGACTCTGTAGTCAGAAACTACAGTCAGGCACACTGCGATTTCTGCTTAACATACAAGGCCATCTCAAACCCAGAGCTGCTGGACATGCTACACTTAAAGAAATCCCAATCCCTCAGAGCCACACTGTCCAGGGATGTAAATCTTGTCATCACAATAAACAAAACATGCAGAAGGAGTAGGTTCCTGACCCAGAGACTCCCCAGACTCTGGAATAGACTGCTCATACATGTCAAGCAGAGTGCCTCTTTGGCCCTCTTCAAAAGGAACCTTCATGATTGGATGGGAGAAAGGAAATTCACCCCGGGGATCATGTCAGTCGTCCTGCTAGATGGGGTCCAGGGAAGTAAATAGTGTGGGAAGAAATAGCCAGGGTATTTTTGTGGCTAGGCTTGTATAGGCTCTAGGGCCAATAGCCTAGTACCAACCTATGAACCTATGTCCCACTCACCAGGCTAAAACAAGGAGAAAGTTACTGTCAGCTGCCTGTCGGGTGCCAGGATCCACCACATAATGCAAGCACTCTGGTCACTCCACAACAAGTATAAATATGACTTTGCCATGTCCATTGGTGTTAATGACCTGAGATATACCTCTCTGGACTACATGAAAAGAGACATGGAGGATCTCTCAGATCATGTAGCCCAGGCAGGTATGACCCTAGCCCTGAGTAGCATCATGTCATCACCCAGAATGATACCACAATACAAGGACAAAATGATTGACTTCAACAATTGGCTAAGCTTCTGCTGTCATTCTAAGGGGATCCAGTGTCTGTCTGCCTGGGACGACATGAACGACAGACCACTATGCTTTGTCAGAGATGTCCTGCACCTGTCACCCCTGGGATTCCCGATACTGGCTAAGGCTCTTGCCACCCCTATAGTGCCTTTTTTTAGGCAAGGTTCAAACAACTAACTCACCACCATAGCAAGTATAAGCAAGCAAAATCTGTGGATAATGCTACTCAATGCTAGAAGTCTAAACCTCAAAATGCACACACTCAAGGCACTCCTTAAAATGGAGAATGTCGACATCTGTGCAGTGGCAGCGACCTGGTTCCAGGCTCCAGACAGCACCCCTGGATTACCAGACAATAACTCATACCACACCTTTCAGCCCGTAACCTGGACTGAAACAATAAAGGAGGAGGCATGTCCATATTCATTAAGGATATCTACACCTCCAAGCTAGTTGTTCAACATAATGCATATAAAATTATCCAAGGGCAACTAACACTGGGCAAGACTGCAATCCAGTTTGTAGCTTGTTACAGATCCCCTGCCAGGCCCCAGGTTGTCCACTCCAAGTTTCTTGATATACTGAATAATATTAAAGTACAGACAAATACCCTAATAATGGGAAATTTTAACTACCCCAACACCAACTGGGAAAACTACTCATGTACTAATGCACTTGCTCAACGCTTTCTGTTATTCATAAATTTCAATGTCCTGGATTAACTTGTCCATACCACCACCAGGGGCAGCAATACCCTGGACCTGCTCATTACCAATATGGGCAACTGGTGTTCCATGCCAGAGATCAGCTCCTCCCTGGTCATATACGACCACAAGCTAATCACCCAAAACATCAATATCCTGCCCCCATCGCCCATTAAGGAAACCACTGTAAAAAACTTCTCCAAAGCCAACTTCATGCTTCTTAAGACAGAGGTGGCAAGATTCACGACACACATACAGACAGTAAATAGTGGTACGACTGCCGAATCCCATGCAAATGCACTGTATAAGCACATACACAACTGCATGGATCATGCCATCCCCAAAAGAACCAAGACGCTATCCTTCAAAAAAAGGAAGACAATCTGGTGGTCCTCTGCCATAAACAAACTCTACAACAGAAGGAAGAAGCTGTTGCAAAAAAGAGTAAAATCCTCAGATTGTAGGAACTCCCTGGTCAGCCTCATTAAGAAGCTGAGATCCCTCATAAAATCCTCCAAAGCTAGTTATAAAAATAAAATTGCCACCGACTGTAAAGACAACCACAAAGCATTCTACAGCTATGTCAAGAATCTCAATGGTGACACTCAGATCTGCTCTGAGCTACAGCACAATGGCACAAGATATACAGAACCAACTGATACTGCCAACATCCTGGCAGATAGGTTCATTCCAAATTTCATACCCGCTCAGCCCCCAAAGGGCCCATCACTATACTAGAAGAATGCAAAGCCCCTGTAATCACGGCTGCACAAGTAAAGATCGCACTCTCCAAACCCAAGAACACAGCATCCATGGCATGTGACAACAACCCAGGCTGTGTTCTGCACAAACTACAGAATGAAATTGCACCCCACCTAAGTACCATGTTCAATCATAGCCTCACTTCAGGCTTTGTGCCTACTGATTGGTGCACAGTGACAGTTATCTCACTCCACAAAGTGGGCACCACCATGGACCCTGGGAACTACTGCCCATTAGCCTGATGAGCGTGGTCTGCAAAGGCATGGAATGTATCATCTTGGAGCTTATAAACAAGGACATAGGTAACCTCCAAACTCTGAATCCCACTCATTTTGGGTTTGTCAAAGGTAGGTTATGTCTCCTAAACCTGATTGACTTCTTTGAAGCCATCATCAGAGATGTGGACAAAGATAAGGTGGTGCACACAGCCTATCTTGACCTTGCCAAGGCTTTCAACACCACCCCCCACTCTGGAATTATAGATAAACTCACTAGACTGGGCATAAATCCCTATGTCATAAGATGGGGGACCAACTGGCTCACTGGCAGAACCCACACAGTGAAAGTAGCCGACTCCAAATCCAACTTTAGATCAGTGACAAGTGGAGTACCACAGGACTCAGTCTCGGGTCCTCTCCTGTTTGGCATCTACTTCTCAGACGTCCAGGCTAATACAGCAGGTCTTTGGCTAATGAAGTTCACAGATTACTGCAAACTAGGTGCCATAATAGAATTGCCTAATGACGTGGACATTCCACAAAAAGGCCTCACTGAGACTGATGCTTGGTGTCAAAGTCATGGTCTCAAGCTCAATGCTAAGAAGTACATTGTCATATCCTTTGGGAAAAACACTGTACCCATGAACTACCACATAGGTGGTAGCCTACTAAACACTGAAAGTGTGATAAGAGACCTTGGGACACAGGTGGACAGTAGTCTCTTCTTTGATAATCACATCACCACAGTAGTCAGGGAATCCTTCTAAGTAACCCACCTCATCACAAAGTGGTTCAACTCCAGAAAAAACAGGTCATTGTTCCTCCCTACTCATCCCTCATCAGACCCCTTATAGAGTACAGCGCCCTGTTTGACATGTACCTTGTAAGACATCTACAACAACTAGAAAGGCCACAGAAATACCTCACTAAGAGGATTATTGGCCTCAAACTGATGCTATATGCAGACCGTCTCAAAATCTCCAGCTCTACTCCGTCACTTATCGTCTACTCAGAGGGGACCTCTGCCTAACATACCAAGCCATGTCAAACCCAGATCTGTTGGATATGCTACACTTAAAGAAACCCCAATCCCTCCGAGCCACACACTCCAGGGACCTAATCCTTGCCACCACAATAAACAGAACATGCTGGAAGGATATGTTCCTGTCCCAGAGGCACCCCATGTTCTGGAAAAGGCTACCCATTCATGTCAAGCAAAGCTCCTCTTTAGCCCTCTTTAAGAAAAATCTCGACAACTGGATGGGAAATAGGAAATTCACCCAGGGGATTACTTCTATGGCTCTGCTAGACAGGGACAGAGGAAAATACCTTTCTTGGGTGGTGAAAGCCTGGGAACTTTTTTGGCTAGGCTTATATAGGCCCCAGAGCTGACAGTCTAGTACCTACCTATGAACCTATGTAAAAAAAGCATATTCCCAAGGGTTTCCTACTCTAGAGTAGACTAATAACAGATTATATAGAAGCAAAGCAGTCACTATGTAAAACTAATTGGCATGAAGCATTCAGTGGAAAAACTGCAGAATGAATGTAAACGTTTTTAAAGAGAAATTGTAAGAATGCATAAAATTTAAAAAATATATTCCCTTTAGGATTTAGGCACACAATGAACAAAATAATTGATTATGGTGAAAGACAAAAAAATATAAGAAATTGAGACAAAGTTGAACTACTGCTTGTGAAAACTGAAATGAACAAGCTGGACAAACAAATTAAGCACATTGTAAGACAAGATCAAGAAATTTGAGGAAAATGTATATAAAGATATTAAGAATAATAGGAAACCATTTTACAGATGCATAAAATGGGGAAGGAGTAAAGACATATAAACTGATAAATTGTGTGTAGATTTTAAAATGCATTCTTATATACAGTAGAACATAGACATATATACAAAATCTTATGCAAAACAGTTTGGCTACACAAAGGGGAGGATACGTTGTCCTAGATACATCTAGGTAACCTCAGATACTGAAATCAAATTAGATTATATTGAAAAAGAGCTATGCAAACTGAATCCAAACAAAGCAACGGGAGGAGATGGAATCAATAATAATGAATTGAGAACAATTCAGTAATAACTTACAGTACCATAATATCGATGTAGGTTATGTAACTATGAATAGATTCTACAAGATTGAAGACATGCACTTATTAAAGCTGTCCTTAAGAAAAAGTGGAGTAGGACAAATCCAGAGTAATACATACCCTTAAATCTACTTTCATGTCACAGAAAAATAATGGAGAAGGTAATATTGGATAACCTATTGTCAGAATTGTAAAAGACTTGAAACCATATACCAGCATACATATGATGAAAATAGATTCATTGCCATCTGTAACATTTTCCCAAGGGGCCACATGCAAACCTCGAGCTGTTCAGGAGGACTGGATCAATAGGCTGAACTTAGTTCTGCTCCACATTAATGTTATTGCTTTATAAAAAGCAGTAAATTACATGATTTTGATTAGCTGCTACTGGTAGATGCTATGGTTAGGCTATGTAAATGTGAAACAGGTATACTAAAAACACCAACATTACATCACTATTTAATGAACAGTTAGCCTAGTACTGTACTAATCTATGAACTTATTGTATTTGTATTTAATTTAAAACTTATTTCAAATTTTATAGCACAAACACCGATAGACATTTGCTAAACAAACAATACGGTCTCGCAATGAAAACAGACTTAGCATTAAAACTTCTCTGCTCTTCCAACTCACTTTCATTGAAACAGTATTTAAATTCAGATTCAAAGAAAATGCATCTAGCCAATGGTGGATAAAGTTTTCCTTTGGGCTGTTTTTCAATCATAGGCCCCTTGGACATTTTTAGGAACAGGCATACATGAATAGACTTTCCTGATTTTATTAAATTATATTCTCGGTATAATAACAGCACCAAGTTAGAGCATGTTTATTAGTTCTCTAGTTTCAAACATTTTTTCGGAAAGTAATGAAACAAAATGTATGAACCTAGAATGAAAAACCTGCCCAGTACACAACATTTTGTCATTAAAAGTCTCTACTCAAACTTCTGTCATTACAATCAACCAATATCAGTCAAAGCCCAATCTCTAAAGAAGTAATCTGAATAATCTCACATTAAATAGACGTGTAACTGAGGATTGCAGTATCCACCCCTTAAAAGTACAACATAGTAAGGGATCAGCAATCCATCTACATACTGTGGGAGTAGAACCCACAGCTTTCAGCATCAAATGCAAGTATACTACCTGTTGTGCTACTTACAGTGCTTTGAAATTTTTTGCCACAATATTGATTATCATTTGCTAAACAATAGTTGCACATTGTAAACAGACTAGCTAGCAGCACTAAACTTCTCTTCCCCTGAAGCTCCCAGCTCCTTGTAAAATGTACTTGATACTCACTCTTGTAGAAAGCACTTGATACTCAACCATATCTCTCAACTTTGTATCACAAGAAATCTGGAGAAAGTCACATTTTATGTGGGAGGGGCAAAAGCTCAAAACCAGGGACACATTTCAAATATTGCTTGTACATAATCTTAGAAAGTCGCTAGAATAAAAGGTTTTGTGTTACTATACCATGCATTTCCTGAAAGATGGTCACAAGCCTTTTCTCCCAATGCACTGTTTGTTAAAATAGGGTCAGTACCTCTCCCCAAAAAGGCCTTATAAAAAGCAATTTCTCAGTGATGGCAGGGGTAGAGAATTCAGGCTCTTGTTTCTTGTGCCTAAGGTACAGGGTTTGAGTCTGAGCAATAACACTAACCACCAATTATCCCTACTTGGAGCATCACACACACACACACACACACACACACACACACACACACACACATTGCAGGGGTGATTCAGTAAATCCAAATCCTGTGCAGTAAGATGCACAACCCAAAGAATGAAAGATGTATGTATGTATGTGCAGATGCAATAGGATAATTCTGGGTGTTTTGTCTGACTTCTCGTGGGCTGATCAAGGACAGTGAAAGGGCCAGATGTGACCCAGGAGCCATACAATGCCCAGGTCTGTTCTATAACAATATAATAACAGCGATGAATGAAAACGTGCTGTCATGTAATTTATATAGATTTAACTTCAGTATTTGACAGGGTCATACACAAAGCACTGGTCAATAAATTAGAACAACTAGGTATTGATAGACTCTTGTTAAGAAGAATAGCTGCTTGGCTTACAAATAGGATATGGCAAGTATACAGCAAATGGATAGGTGAAATTCTTCATTACAGTCTGTATGCAGATGACTTGAAACTCGGTAAACTGATTACATGTTCATAGGTTCATAGGTTCATAGGTTTATACTAGGCTATCTGCCCTAAGGCATTTATAAGCCTAGCCCAAATTTTTGTGGCTTACGCCACCCCTTATATGAAAAAATACTGTGCCCATTAGTTTGTTGTGCCTCTGTCCAGCAGTGACACAGAGATGATTCCTGGGGTAAACCTACGATCTCCCATCCACAGGTCTAGATTTCTCTTGAACAGAGTCAGCGAGGTGCTCTGCCTCACATGGACCAGGATTTTATTCCACAGCATAGGGAGTCTCTGAGTGATAAATCTATCCCTCCAGCACGTCCTATTTATATCCGTGCTAAGGTTTAAGTCGCTTGCTCTAGTGGTTTTGGTGGATTTGGATTTTTTGAGGTGGAGCATGTCCATTAATTCCGGGTTGGACATGGCCTTGTATGTCAGGCACATGTCACCTCTGAGCAGACGGTATGCGACTGAATAGAGCTGGAGTTTCTTCAATCTGGCAGCATATGACATATTTTGGAGTCCCTTTATCCTTTTGGTGAGGAACTTTTGGGGTCTCTCCAATTGCTGCAGATGTCGGGTGAGATACATCCCGAATGGGGCATTGTACTCGATCATTGGTCTGATAAGTGAAGAGTACAGGGGAACAATGACCTCACTAGATCTGGATGTGAATCCCTTCATGATCAGGTGGGCAATGTAGAAGGTCTTTCTAACCACTTTAGCAACGTGAGTGTCAAAGAAAGGCCACTGTCAACCTGGGTCCCCAGGTCCCTGATAACCTCTTCTGTGCTTAGTGGATTGCCACCTATATGGTAGCTTGGGGTTACCTTGTTTTTCCCGAAGGGTATGACTATACATTTTTGGCGTTTAACTTCAGGCCATGGCTCTGGCACCAGCTATCTGTTTCCGTGAGTCCCTTCTGAAGGATATCCGTGTCCGATGCACTTTCCACTATGGCGCCCAGTTTGCAGTCGTCTGCAAACTTTGTCAGCCAAAGTCCTCCCATGTTGGCCTGTACTTCTGAGAAGTAGATGCCAAACAATAGGGGGCCAAGGACCGAGCCCTGTGGGACACCACTTGTGACCGGCTTGGAGTCTGACATAGTGCCAGCAACTCTAACCCTGTGGGTTCTGTCCTTAAGCCAGTTTGCAACCCATCTTGTGACATATGGGTTTACATTTAAGCTGGTAAGTTTTTCTACAATACCCGAGTGGGGTATTGTGTTGAAAGCCTTTGCAAGGTCAAGGCAGGCTGAATGGACTGCCTTTCCCTCATCAATGGCCTTGGTGACTGTTTCGAAGAAGTCGACCAAGTTCAAAAGGCATGATCTTCCCTTGACAAAGCCAAACTGGGTCTGGTCCAATGTCTGCAAGTCCCCTATATCTTTGTTTATGAGCTCCATTATGATCCTCTCCATAGCTTTGCAGACTAGACTTGTTAAGTGTTATAGACAGGGCATGCCAGTAAAAGAACTTGACTAAATTGACAGTTTGGGCACAGGAAAATGATATGCTGATAAATACATCAAAAACTAAATATGTGAGATTTGGAAGGCATAAATTGAAAGGTGAATATTTAATAAAGCACACAGTGTTTGAAAGTGTAGATTCATTTAAGGACTAGGATATATGGGTAGATCCAGCTTTGGGTTTTCTAATCATATCAACCAATTAGTTAGTGATAGTTATAAAACTATAGGTTGTATGAAAAGATTTATAAAGCCTAGGAAATCAGACATGATGAAGTAATTGTTTGTTAGTTCCATTTGACCTAGCTTGAGTATGGAGTAACAATATGGACCTTATAAGTAAACAAGCATGAATAAACTGGAAAGAGTACAGAGGAAATATATTAAGGGTATCCATGGATGTCCAAATTTAAGTTATTATGAAAGACTAAAATATTTGAAATTGTACTGTGTCTCATATGGATATTTAAGAGAAAACCTTGATCAGGTGGAATAGGGCATTTAGAGACAAATACCTCTGAGAACGTTTGGGGTTACAAAATGGAGTACAGACTATCAAGCAGCCTATGTAGACGTTTCTGTAGGAATGAGAAGTGCACTAATTGGTTCTCTGGGAGATTAGCTGATGCATGGAATAGACTACCAAATTACACTAAAGCAAGCACTAGCTTAGATATTTTTGATAGGGATGAAAAATAATTGGTTTCCACTATTTATGGCACCAGTCAGACTTCTTCTAGAAAATTACAGTTCATTTTTGTATGTATAATTTTCCGACTATAAGTCTACTAGTGCTGGTGTTCCACAAGTGTCCATGTTTTGGTATATTGGTAGGCTAGGAGGGCAGTGATGCCAGTGCTTGAAATATTTGTATGCATGTATGCATGTATGTATGTATGTATGTATGTATGTATGTATGTATGTATTTAGGTATGTATGTAAGTATTTAGGTATGTATGTATGTATGCAGAGTGAAAAAAGAACCCTGAGCCAAAGACCTATATTGTGACAAAAAAAAAAAAATAGGTTGAGAATCCTTGTAAAAATAAAGTGTTATTTTTGCTGCTAGATTCTTGTTCATGCAGCATTTATTTATCAGTATTAAATCCCCTTGCAATAACCTATTTCCAGTAAAAAAAAGTGATAGGCACTCTAGTCTTTCCCTGTATCAGTGATGTCAACCTCAAATAATCTGTCTGGTGAAAGTTCTTTGCATGCATTTGAGTCTCGTTACCTTGGTGGAATTAGACATGCAAAAATGAACTGCAATATTCTAGAACAGTTCTAACTGTTGCCATAACCAATCCTTTTAATCACTACTTGAAAAGCAAAGAAAGATATTTACTTATTAGACCATAGCATTTTTTCATTATTCTTCCACCATGACCTCTAGATCTCTGACATAGTCAAGTTTTGCCAGAATATGATTATCCAGTGAACATGGGTGTCCATTGTTTATTATTGCCAAGATGCATTTTTGTCATTAAAACTCACACCCTTTGGTGTTGACTATCGTATCAGCTTATCCAAATAATTTGGAAGAACTTGGTGGTCATCGGTGCTTGCTACACTAACACATTTTCCAAGCCATGCATTCTTCTGACTAGGAAAAACAGAAATAAAACAAACAGCAATGGTCCCAGCACAGGCCCTTGTGTAACACCAGCAGTAGTAGGTCTATATTCTGAAAATCAGTTCTTAATCTTGACTTTACTTACTTTCCTCTAAGTCAGTTGACCACCCATCTTGTAATAAATGCATTTATTTTGAGCTGTTCCATCATGCTTATTAATCTCTTGTTACAGTATCAAAGGCCTTAGTAAAGATAGGATAAATTATATCATTCTCAAGACCCTTTGCCAATGAATACCCAATATTTTGATAAAAAATAATCGGATCTGTCAAAATGAATGACCAGATTTGAATCCATGCTGACAGATGTCAATAAGTTTCATACATTTACCCCCCTCTCCAACAAATATCCAAGAGAGCACTCAAAACATGTACCACATATAAACATTTACCTAATAGGTCTAAATTTGTCAGATGACCCAGCAGACAAGTTTGATTTTATATAATTTTAAAGCTATGCTATCAGCATATTGATTGAAATTCTAGGACACTATAGACATTGACAGCCACAGTCAAGACTGTAAATTGTACTAGAAACTTAAGTGGTATATAGATGTTACATACCATCTGTAAGTGATGGAAGTTGGGAGAAGGGGAAAGCTAACTAAATTGACCAGCCATTGTTTCACAATCCTTTTCTTATACAAGCTTGGATAAGGACATTTCTGAACCTCTCCAGCAGTGTTTTATTACAGACAATCATCAGATAATTTCAGGCAGAGGTATGGTTGCTCAGTTGAGAATATTATATAACAATCCCACATAGAGAATCAGAGCTACTTCAATTTCTCAAGATGGGACAGTTATGGAATATGTTCAAATCTGGAACATGTATTCAGCAGAGTAGTATATCTTACTTCACAATGTACTGTTGTTGACAGGTATGCCAGCTGTGTGGTCCATTCCTCCCTTTTCTTCCTTGAATAACTGTTGTTGCATAACTCTTAGTCTGTGAGAACCCATAGGCTGTTTGTAATGATGCATGGAGCCTTTACAATAATACCCACAACTTCTGCAAACGTCATAAAGAAGTTAAAAGGTGGGATGTTTCACTTCTACAATAAGGCTCCTTTCTACCTGTTATATTTGTTTCTTGCTGTAAGATCTCTGGAATTTAGTGACAGACAAATTTTAAAGTAAGAGAAAGACTGTTTGAATAAACTACACACCATTAAGTTTATCACTTTAGTCATCTATGTCATATATGTTATCTTTAATTTAATTTTAATTGCATTGTCATACTAATGACCATCTCACTGTTTTTTATTGCATCACTGCATTCTTCTCTTTAGCAACCAGACAGGGCTCCCCTGGCATATTGAAGTAAATTATGCCGTTGAATGCTTAGTTTGTTGTAATTATTATATTATGCTTTCTTAATAAATGTTAGGTGTGTTGTGTGGGATTGCTTAACATACCATTGTTACAAAATGTGTTTCTGCAGTGCTGTCTATGAATTCTATGAATGGTTTGTTTCTTATGTATTACCTATGCCCCTTTGAGTTTCTGTAACAATGATGGTGAGAACTTTACCTCAGCTTCCTATTAGACTCCACAGTAAGGGGTAGGGAGTGATAGCACCCCCTCTCCGAAAAGAGATCCATCATACGGTGGCAAGAATTCACCATCCAAACTGCAAAGATCTCTATCTTCTCAGTTTTTCCTATTCTGACCGATATTTCAGTCACTTAAGCTAATTTCTAAATTATTGTACTAAGGGTGAAGATAGAAGCGATGTCTCATTGCATCAGTTTCCCAAGTCCTTAGTGATTATGGTGAAAGACAAAAAAATATAAGAAATTGAGACAAAGTTGAACTACTGCTTGTGAAAACTGAAATGAACAAGCTGGAAAAACAAATTAAGCACATTGTAAGACAAGATCAAGAAATGTGAGGAAAATGTATATAAAGATATTAAGAATAATAGGAAACCATTTTACAGATGCATAAAATGGGGAAGGAGTAAAGACATATAAACTGATAAATTGTGTGTAGATTTTAAAATGCATTCTTATATACAGTAGAACATAGACATATATACAAAATCTTATGCAAAACAGTTTGGCTACACAAAGGGGAGGATACGTTGTCCTAGATACATCTAGGTAACCTCAGATACTAAAATCAAATTAGATTATATTGAAAAAGAGCTATGCAAACTGAATCCAAACAAAGCAACGGGAGGAGATGGAATCAATAATAATGAATTGAGAACAATTCAGCAATAACTTACAGTACCATAATATCTATGTAGGTTATGTAACTATGAATAGATTCTACAAGATTGAAGACATGCACTTATTAAACCTGTCCTTAAGAAAAAGTGGAGTAGGACAAATCCAGAGTCATACATACCCTTAAATCTACTTTCATGTCGCAGAAAAATAATGGAGAAGGTAATATTGGATAACCTATTGTCAGAATTGTAAAAGACTTGAAACCATATACCAGCATACATATGATGAAAATAGATTCATTGCCATCTGTAACATTTTCCCAAGGGGCCACATGCGAACTTCGAGCTGTTCAGGAGGACTGGATCAATAGGCTGAACTTAGTTCTGCTCCACATTAATGTTACTGCTTTATAAAAAGCAGTAAATTACATGATTTTGATTAGCCGCTACTGGTAGATGCTACGGTTAGGCTATGTAAATGTGAAACAGGTATACTAAAAACACCAACATTACATCACTATTTAATGAACAGTTAGCCTAGTACTGTACTAATCTATGAACCTATTGTATTTGGATTTAATTTAAAACTTATTTCAAATTTTATAGCACAAACACCGATAGACATTTGCTAAACAAACAATACGGTCTCACAATGAAAACAGACTTAGCATTAAAACTTCTCTGCCCTTCCAACTTACTTTCATTGAAACAGCATTTAAATTCATATTCAAAGAAAATGCATCTAGCCAATGGTGGATAAAGTTTTCCTTTGGGCTGTTTTTCAATCATAGGCCCCTTGGACATTTTTAGGAACAGGCATACATGAATAGACTTTCCTGATTTTATTAAATTATATTCTCGGTATAATAACAGCACCAAGTTAGAGCATGTTTATTAGTTCTCTAGTTTCAAACATTTTTTCAGTAAGTAATGAAACAAAATGTATGAACCTAGAATGAAAAACCTGCCCAGTACACAACATTTTGTCATTAAAAGTCTATACTCAAACTTCTGTCATTACAATCAACCAATATCAGCAAAGCCCAATCTCTAAAGAAGTAATCTGAATAATCTCACATTAAATAGACGTGTAACTGAGGATTGCAGTATCCACCCCTTAAAAGTACAACAAAGTAAGAGATCAGCAATCCATCTACATACTGTGGGAGTAGAACCCACAGCTTTCAGCATCAAATGCAAGTATGCTACCTGTTGTGCTACTTACAGTGCTTTGAAATATTTTGCCACAATATTGATTATCATTTGCTAAACAATAGTTGCACATTGTAAACAGACTAGCTAGCAGCACTAAACTTCTCTTCCCCTGAAGCTCCCAGCTCCTTGTAAAATTTACTTGATACTCACTCTTGTAGAAAGCACTTGATACTCAACCATATCTCTCAACTTTGTATCACAAGAAATCTGGAGAAAGTCACATTTTATGTGGGAGGGGCAAAAGCTCAAAACCAGGGACACATTTCAAATATTGCTTGTACATAATCTTAGAAAGTAGCTAGAATAAAAGGTTTTGTGTTACTATACCATGCATTTACTGAAAGATGGTCACAAGCCTTTTCTCCCAATGCACTTTGTTAAAATAGGGTCAGTACCTCTCCCCAAAAAGGCCTTATAAAAAGCAATTTCTCAGTGATGGTAGGGGTAGAGAATTCAGGCTCTTGTTTCTTGTGCCTAAGGTACAGGGTTTGAGTCTGAGCAATAACACTAACCACTAGTTATCCCTACTTGGAGCATCACACACACACACACACACACATTGCACTGGTGATTCAGTAAATCCAAATCCTGTGCAGTAAGATGCACAACCCAAAGAATGAAAGATGTATGTATGTATGTGCAGATGCAATAGGATAATTCTGGGTGTTTTGTCTGTCTTCTCGTGGGCTGGTCAGGGACAGTCAAAGGGCCAGATGTGACCCAGGGGCCAAACAATGCCCAGGTCTCTTCTATAACAATATAATAACAGTGATGAATGAAAACGTGCTGTCATGTAATTTATATAGATTTAACTTCAGTATTTGACAGGGTCATACACAAAGCACTGGTCAATAAATTAGAACAACTAGGTATTGATAGACTCTTGTTAAGAAGAATAGCTGCTTGGCTTACAAATAGGATATGGCAAGTATCATACAGCAAATGGATAGGTGAAATTCTTCATTACAGTCTGTATGCAGATGACTTGAAACTCGGTAAACTGATTACATGTGTTATAGACAGGGCATGCCAGTAAAAGAACTTGACTAAATTGACAGTTTGGGCACAGGAAAATGATATGCTGATAAATACATCAAAAACTAAATATGTGAGATTTGGAAGGCATAAATTGAAATGTGAATATTTAATAAAGCACACAGTGTTTGAAAGTGTAGATTAATTTAAGGACTAGGATATATGGGTAGATCCAGCTTTGGGTTTTCTAATCATATCAACCAATTAGTAATAATTATAAAACTATAGGTTGTATAAAAAGATTTATAAAGCCTAGGAAATCAGACATGATGAAGTAATTGTTTGTTAGTTCCATTTGACCTAGCTTGAGTATGGAGTAACAATATGGACCTTATAAGTAAACAAGCATGCATAAACTGGAAAGAGTACAGAGGAAATATATTAAGGGTATCCATGGATGTCCAAATTTAAGTTATTATGAAAGACTAAAATATTTGAAATTGTACTGTGTCTCATATGGATATTTAAGAGAAAACCTTGATCAGTTAGAATAGGGCATTTAGAGACAAATACCTCTGAGAACGTTTGGGGTTACAAAATGGAGTACAGACTATCAGGCAGCCTATGTAGACGTTTCTGTAGGAATGAGAAGTGCACTAATTGGTTCTCTGGGAGATTAGCTGATGCATGGAATAGACTACCAAATTACACTAAAGCAAGTACTAGTTTAGATATTTTTGATAGGGATGAAAAATAATTGGTTTCCGCTATTTATGGCACCAGTCAGACTTCTTCTAGAAAATTACAGTTCATTTTTGTATGTATAATTTTCCGACTATAAGTCTACTAGTGCTGGTGTTCCACAAGTGTCCATGTTTTGGTATATTGGTAGGCTAGGAGGGCAGTGATGCCAGTGCTTGAAATATTTGTATGCATGTATGTATGTATGTATGTATTTAGGTATGTATGTATGTATGCAGAGTGAAAAAAGAACCCTGAACCAAAGACCTATATTGTGACAAAAAAAAAAAAATAGATTGTGAATCCTTGTAAAAATAAAGTGTTATTTTTGCTGCTTGATTCTTGTTCATGCAGCATTTATATATCAATATTAAATCCCCTTGCAATAACCTATTTCCAGTAAAAAAAGTGATAGGCACTCTAGTCTTTCCCTGTATGAGTGATGTCAACCTCAAATAATCTGTCTGGTGAAAGTTCTTTGCATGCATTTGAGTCTCGTTACCTTGGTGGAATTAGACATGCAAAAATGAACTGTAATATTCAAGAACAGTTCTAACTGTTGCCATAACCAATCCTTTTAATCACTACTTGAAAAGCAAAGAAAGATATTTACTTATTAGACCGTAGCATTTTTTCATTATTCTTCCACCATGACCTCTAGATCTCTGACATAGTCAAGTTTTGCTAGAATATGATTATCCAGTGAACATGGGTGTCCATTGTTTATTATTGCCAAGATGCATTTTTGTCATTAAAACTCACACCCTTTGGTGTTGATTATCGTATCAGCTTATCCAAATGATTTGGAAGAACTTGGTGGTCATCAGTGCTTGCTACACTAACAAATTTTCCAAGCCATGCATTCTTCTGACTAGGAAAACCAGAAATAAAACAAACAGCAATGGTCCCAGCACAGGCCCTTGTGTAACACCAGCAGTAGTAGGTCTATATTCTGAAAATCAGTTCTTAATCTTGACTTTACTTACTTTCCTCTAAGTCAGTTGACCACCCATCTTGTAATAAATGCATTTATTTTTAGCTGTTCCATCATGCTTATTAATCCCTCATTACAGTATCAAAGGCCTTAGTAAAGTCAGGATAAATTATATCATTCTCAGGACCCTTTGCCAATGAATACCCAATATTTTGACAAAAAATAATCGGATCTGTCAAAATGAATGACCAGATTTGAATCCATGCTGACAGATGTCAATAAGTTTCAAACATTTACCCCCCTCTCCAACAAATATCCAAGAGAGCACTCAAAACATATACCACATATACACATTTACCTAATAGGTCTAAATGTGTCAGCTGACCCAGCAGACAAGTTTGATTTTATATAATTTTAAAGCTATGCTATCAGCATATTGATTGAAATTCTAGGACACTATAGATATTGACAGCCACAGTCAAGACTGTAAATTGTACTAGAAACTTAAGTGGTATATAGATGCTACATACCATCTGTAAGTGATGGAAGTTGGGAGAAGGGGAAAGCTAACTAAATTGACCAGCCATCGTTTCACAATTCTTTTCTTATACAAGCTTGGATAAGGAAATTTCTGGACCTCTCCGGCAGTGTTTTATTACAGACAATCATCAGATAATTTCAGGCAGAGGTATGGCTGCTCAGTTGAGAATATTATATAACAATCCCACATAGAGAATCAGAGCTACTTCAATTTGTCAAGATGGGAACGTTATGGAATATGTTCAAATCTGGAACATGTATTCATCATAGTATATCTTACTTCACAATGTACTGTTGTTGAAAGGTATGCCAGCTGTGTGGTCCATTCCTCCCTTTTCTTCCTTGAATAACTGTTGTTACATAACTCTTAGTCTGTGAGAACCCATAGGCTGTTTGTAATGATGCATGGAGCCTTTACAATAATACCAACAACTTCTGCAAACGTCATAAAGAAGTTAAAAGGTGGGATGTTTCACTTCTACAATAAGGCTCCTTTCTACCTGTTATATTTGTTTCTTGCTGTAAGATCTCTGGAATTTAGTGACAGACAAATTTTAAAGTAAGAGAAAGACTGTTTTAATAAACTACACACCATTAAGATTATCACTTCAGTCATCTATGTCATATATGTTATCTTTAATTTAATTTTAATTGCAGTGTCATACTAATGACCCTCTCACTGTTTTTTATTGCATCACTGCATTCTTCCCTTTAGCAACCAGACAGGGCTCCCGTGGCATATTGAAGTAAATTATGCCGTTGAATGCTTAGTTTGTTGTAATTATTATATTATGCTTTCTTAATAAATGTTAGGTGTGTTGTGTGGGATTGCTTAACATACCAGTGTTACAAAATGTGTTTCTGCAGTGCTGAGTCTATGAATTCTATGAATGGTTTGTTTCTTATGTATTACCTATGCCCCTTTGAGTTTCTGTAACAATGACGGTCAGAACTTTACCTCAGCTTCTTATTACACTCCACAGTAAAGGGTGGGGAGTGATAGCAACCCCTCTCCGAAAAGAGATCCATCATACGGTGGCAAGAATTCACCATCCAAACTGCAAAGATCTCTATCTTCTCAGTTTTTCCTATTCTGACCGATATTTCAGTCACTTAAGTTTATTTCTAAATTATTGTACTAAGGGTGAAGATAGAAGCGATGTCTCATTGCATCAGTTTCCCAAGTCTGAGTGGTGTACAATTTCAGTGAATTAAGTTTTTATCTAATATTTATGTATAATGCCTGTCATTTAGTATTTTATTTGTTCAAGAAACTAACATTATTTGTTATGTTCAACAAAGACATTTAATTGAGCTTATTCAAATTCCATTGGATTGGTTACCAGGTAGCACAGTGGTACAACTTCTAGCATTTCTTTTTCATATCTTTCATTTTATTTTCAGTTCATTTCAGTTCAGTTCTATGTGCCTTCATTGCTTTGTTTTTCATGTCATCCCTTTGTCTTCTTGGGATTTTGTTACCTAATGTGGTGGTCTCCTGCATCTTACAGATATGCCAGCGCTGAACTGGTGAAAATTTATATTGTCTACAGTTTTATGTGTCAGGCATATGTGACTCTTTATGTTTGTACTGCCACAGACTACTGTTATATCCAGGAAGAGTTTCACTTCCTTATACTGAATGCATGCAGGGATAGGCTTCAGCTCCAAGCAACCTTGAATAAAGATGATAACTGAGGAATAAATAAATTAATTAATAATAGTGCCTCAGGCAAACTAACTGCTCCATTGGTGATCACTCCTAACCATAGCTAATGAACCAAGGACACCAGACTGGGACCAACAATAAATATTCTGAAGATGAAGAACGTTTCCTACAATAAAGACAAAATTATTTACATTTTTAAGACTTGTGTGGTCAGTGATTCTTTGCCTAAAGATATGTATAAATTGACTCTTCATAATCAGATGAACAAGATATGAGTATTTTTTCTTAGTTTCCAATATATATTTATGTCTGAAGAGTAAATTATAAAATATTGACTAGTATGTAGGCTGCAATTTTTTGTTGATTTCACAATATACCACTCACGTACTTCATCATTTTTCTGCATCAGTCATATGCACGAGTGATCAGTATATCGTGTTTCATTTGATTGTTGGTAGGTGTATGTATTAATGTGTGTGGGCGCTGGCCTGCTCTGCTTAGTTTATCAGTGGTAGAGTGTTTAGTGAGGACTGTAAATGGAATATTTTACAGGCTGATCACTCCCTACTTCAAGTTGGTGTGACCATGGAATTACAATATTTATGTTTTGGGGGTATGGAGAGTGCCAAAGTATCCCAGTAGTGAAAAGATTTTGTTTTGTATTTTTAGATTGCACTATTTTTATGGAATCAGTATTTTGTGTGATCAGTAATTTGTTTTTTTTTTTTTCAATATTATTTCTATTTTAAGTTTGATATCTGTATATATAAAGAGACAGATAGCTAACTATATATATATATATATATATATATATATATCCACACAAACACACACACACACACACACACACACACTACGGTTAGCACCTGTCCCACTTTGCGAGGGACAGTCCCTCTTTGGGCAGTTGTGCACTGACAAAAAATATTAAAAATGGCAAATGTCCTGAGATTGTAAGACATAATTATGTCCCATATTTTATGCAATAGTTGCATAAAATAGTTATTTCTGTATCTAAAATACCTAAATGTTGCAAGAAACAGAATAAGCAATTAAACTGCTAAAAGAATAAGCTTTTATATAGGCAAACAAGTTAAGTTCTATCCTTTGTACTGACCGTGGGTATGTGTTGGCCTGTAAAATCTGATGCGTGTCCCAAAAATGTCCCACTTTGGCTATTTGAAAACGTGGCAACCATAATTACACACACACACACACACACACACACACACACACACACACACACACACACACACACACACACACACACACACAGACACACTCACACACATATTTTATTTAAATAGTATGAATGCGTTTTATGCATTGTCTGATGAAGTGGCCGTTTGGCTGCAAAAGCTCTCACCTTTTACTGAATAAATACTTTGATTCTTAGATTTGCTGTGGTCCGGAGTCTCCTTTATCTGTTTGTTGCTGTTTTATATATATATATATATATATATATATATATATATATATATATATATATATATATATATATCTTTGGGTCTACCTGATAACACTGACACGCCAAAACACTGACAACGAAATAACCGACACGTCAAAATTGAAAGTTCAAAAGCACGAAACTTCACATGCCCGACAAACCGCAATCCCGACAATCAACAAAACAAATAACTTTTCCAAAAAACACACACAATGCAAGCACACCAAAAACCTTACAAACCTACACTAAACCTTACATACACAACTATGTATGCACTAACCTTAACCCAAACCCTAACCCTAAGGTTTGTCACTATCGCACACTTACCTTACCAGCACCCTAACCCAAATTCACTTAATCCACCCCTAACCCTTAAGTCTGTCACTATTGTACACCATAACTCACTTAATCCACTAACTCACTAAACCTAATGTCCATCACTATCTACCCTAACGTCCGTCACTATCACACACTTACCTTACCCACACCCTGACCCTAACGTCCATCCCTATCGCACACTTACCTTAACATGTCAGTGTTCACAGCGTTGGGATTCTCAACTGTCGGTCTTCTCTATTGTTGATCTTCCGGTGTCGGTTCTCTCGTTGTCGTTCTTCTCTGCTTTCGGTGTTATCAGGTAGACCCATATATATATATATATATATATATATATATATATATATATATATATATAAAACAATAGATAAATACAGATATAGATAGATATATGTGTAGGTGTGGGTCTATAAATGTGTGCGTGCGTGTGTGTGTGTGTGTGTGTGTGTGTGTGTGTGTGTGTGTGTGTGTGTGTGTGTGTGTCTGCGTGTGTGTGAGTATGTGTGTACTGGAGACATATTTTACAAGTTCAGTGCACTTTATTTACAGTAATCAACAGGCAAACTAAAACCAGATTATCACTTGTTATCAAGAAACAAATTTTTAAAGTTCATTCAGTTTCTAACTCCAGCGGAAGACTAACATTGTTCTTTCTTCAATTGACTTGCCTGTTTTCTTTCTATTCCTTCTTGCTCTACTGTAATGCTGCAGAGCCAACAGTGGGCAACTAAGAAGAGTCCTGACTCCTGGTAAAGTCCCTCTCTCCCTTAAGTGGCAATCATCTCTGGTTTTCTGGCACAGACATCACTTTTTAGCATTGTCACTTATTTTGTTCTGTTGTGTGTCCTTTTCTACAATGACATCTAATATAAATATCACAGTTCAAAAGGCATCATATACTTTTAATCACATTTATTAAAGTATGAACACCCATTAAGAAGAACATCACATACAAAAGCATTATGTGTACACCAAAAACTGTACTTTCACATCATGAAAAATGCTTTTTTTGCAAAAACTGCATTTTTATAAGAGAAAATGGCATTTCTGTAATTATTTAACATCGCTCTGCTGGAGCGACAAATCTCTAGATATGACTTCTTGTTCTATACTATCTATGATAGGTTGTAAGACCTGGATAACCTGTAAAACTGGCATTCAACACCTATGCTTAACAGTGAACTTGATGATGTGCAACACAGATAAAACCCACCTGTCCATTACTATTGATGTTATTCAGTTTATATGGTTATTGTAGCGGTGAGTGGACAATAAATAATGTAAAACTTTGACCTACTAAATGGCATTGTCGTAAAGTGATTACCCAACAAATGGTTGTCTCTTTCCTGCTCAACATGCTTCTAAGATACAAGATTTGGTTTCTACATCACCTATTTCATATGAATATATAACTCCAAACCCCCACTTCAGATGGCTACCACTGAGGGCATCAAGTAAAGAGATGAGATTATGTGAGACAAGACCTGAGACAGTCAAGTATGGCTGCTGAGAAAGCTAGGAGAGTGGCATTGAATTGAGATGCAAACTGACAGTTGTAACATCACAAAGCCATGCAGGAAATGAAAAAAAGTGGATTGATTATGATGATTAAAGGCTTCATCTCTAGCTACAGTCCATCTAACTTAGATTTTTTTGGATAGGCTATGGAAGGAAATGTGGATACAAACTTTGTATAATAAATAGCCTGTTATCCATAAGAATGGCTTTGCTTGGTGCTGGTGATTGGGTATCAGCCAATTCTTCACACTATTTGACTGTTTGAAGTTTAGTTACGCCTCTCCCAACTGTATATCTTAGATATCTAACTTCAGTCATACAAAACTTACTTGTGACAGCAATGCCAGTGTGTTCTGCTTGTTTTAAGCACCCTAGTATAGTCTGAACTGTGGATAAAAATAACAGCTAGCCTTCTGAATAAATTACCATCAAGGTATACAACTGAGTACTTAGCATGATATTTCAGAACGCTGTCCATGAGACATTGAAAAGAGACATGATCTCTGGGAAGTTCAAAGGTTAAGATAGTATGAAATAGGTCTTCAAGGGTTGAAAATACTCTCTTTAATTTGGCTTTAGGGCTACCAATGCACCATGATCATTTCTAGGTCCCCATATTTTTTAGGAGCTAATCCATACACAGCAATGGCCAAGTGTCAAACGTTGATACTTTATTCAATTTTGAGAAGTCATTTCAAAATCTTATGCAGTTTACGGACCAAGACAATTACACTTACATTCACTTTGGTACTGCTCAATAACTCCCAAATACAAACACCTTCATTACTACTACATAGGTTCATAGGTTGGTACTAAGCTATCAGCACTAGGGCCTATACAAGCCTAGCCATAACTATTCCCTGGCTATTTTTTCCCACAATATTTACTTCCCTGGACCCCTGTCTAGCAGGGCGACTGATGTGATCCCCGGGGTTATTTCCTATCTCCCATCAAATCATCAAGATTCCTTTTTGAAAAGGGCCAAAGAGGCACTCTGCTTGACATGTATGGCAGTTTATTCCAGAGTCTGAGGAGTCTCTGGGTCAGGAACTTATCCCTCCAGCATGTTTTGTTCATTGTGATGACAAGGTTTAGATCCCTGGAGCGTGTGACTCTGAGGGATTGGGATTTCTTTAAGTGTAGCATGTCCAACAACTCTGAGTTTAACATGGACTTGTATGTTAAGCAGAGATCACCTCTGAGTAAACGATATGCGACAGAGTATAGCTGGAGTTTTTTTAGATGATCAGCATAGGGCATCTGCTTTAAGCCTGTAATTCTTTTAGTGAGGTATTTCTGCAGCCTTTCCAGTTTTTGCAGATGTCTTGAGAGGTACATACCAAACAGGGCATTATATTCTTTAATAGTTCTAATAAGGGATGAGTACAGTGGGACAATGACCTCCTTTTTTCTGGATGAAAAGCCCTTAGTGATGAGGTGCGCCACATAGAAGGATTTCCTGACTGTTGTGGTGATGTGGTTATCGAAGGTGAGACCATTGTCCACCAGTGTCCCTAAGTCTTTTATCACACTTTCGGTGTTTAGTGTACTGCCACCTATGTGGTAACTCACGGGTATATGTTTTTTCCCAAAGGGGATAACTATGCATTTCTTGGCATTGAGCTTGAGCGCATGGCTCTGGTAACAAGCATCTGTTTTTGTAAGGCCCTTTTGTAGAATATCCACATAATTTGATGATTCAGTAATATTTCCCAGTTTGCAGTTATCTGTGAACTTTGTTAGCCAGAATCCCTTAGTGTTGGCCTGTACTTCAGAGAAGTAGATGCCAAACAAGAGCGGTCCCAGGACTGAACCCTGAGGTACCCCACTTGTCACTTGTCTGGAGCTGGATTTGGAGTTGGCTACTTTTACAGTGTGGGTTCTATCAGTAAGCCAGTTGGCAACCCATTGAGTGATGTAGGGATTAATGCCCAGCTTAGTAAGTTTATCTATGATTCCAGAGTGGGGAATGGTATCGAAGGCCTTGGCGAGGTCCAGACAGGCTGTGTGGACCGCCTTACCTTCATCCACAGCTCTGGAGACTGATTCGAAGAAGTCAGTCAGGTTCAGAAGACAAGATCGGCCCTTTATGAACGTAAACTGGGTGAGATCCAGTGTTTGAAGATTGCTAATGTCTTTGTTTATAATTTCCATGATAATACATTCCATGGCCTTGCAGATCAGGCTTGTCAGACTGATGGAGCGGTAGTTCCCAGGATCCAACGTGGATCCCCCCTTGTGTAGTGGGATAACTGTAGCTGTGTGCAACTCAGTGGAGACAAAGCCTGAGGTGAGGGTATGATTAAACATGACACTTAGATGAGGTGCCAGTTCATTTTGTAGTTCATGTAGTACACAGCCCAGGATGTCGTCTGGTCCTATGGATGCTGTATTCTTAGCTTTGGAGAGTGTATTTTTTACCTGTGTGACCATTATTACCAGAATTGGGCAATCTTTCAGTATTGAGATGGGCCCTTTAAGGGGTGAGAGGGGGGTGAAGTTTACTTATTGTCTTTTTTTGGACTTTGGTTCCCTATATGGCTTTCCATTTTACTTTCTTCATGGTACTGTTTCAATATGATGATAAATTAAATTTGTTCTACCAGGTATCTCTGGAAAAAGCTCTTTTATATATAAGTTAGAATCATTCAATTTAATGCTGCTTGGTCTTAGAATGTTTAATCTACTTGAACAACAGGAATAGCAGTTTCTGGTACGATACTTTTGATGTCTTCTCAGCTTCCAGATCATCTTTTCTCCAGTTTTAACACATTTTTGTGATATATGCATTTCGCTATTTTCTTTTCAGTTTGTCTTATTTTATACAATTTGTTTCCATGCCGATTAATAGCATTCTTGCCATCTTGTTAAGAATATATTCTCAGAAGAGAAGACTGGCACTAACACTTTGCCCTTTGCTTTCAACTCCATGAGGCTGATATTCCTGTTATACACCCTGTGTTGCATTCACGGTGTATTTTCATATGTTCCTTCATTGTTGTCATTACAATCTTCAATATATCTTTTAAAGCTGTTCATGTGCTCTTATATGTTTAAATGCTCTTCTTCCTCCCTAGTCTCCTTAGCTAGATCCAGCAAACATCACAGATATCTCCCATGTTATATCTCAAATGGAACATATCCTCCCATATAATATCTTAATGGGGCAAATCCCACTGAAGCTCTGGGAACCACTCTTAGAATAAATAAGTAGAAGGGACGTGCCTGATCCCAGTTCTTAACACTTAGTTCAATGGTCCTTTTTCAGCATGGACTTCACAGCTGTATTAGTGTCACCATTGCCCATAAGCCAGAATGTGATATATTGAAGTTCATAACTCTTTTACATTAACGTCCTGACAAAGTTGGTGTATTTCCCTGAACATAAAAAGTGTTTCCTGGTCTGTATGTATTTCCTTGAACAACACTTTTTTAGAGCAAAAGAATTTCTCTAACTATTGACTTAGCACTGGCATTTCACAGTGGTACTACTTAAGAGAATTTTTTAACATATTCAATAATAACCAGAATGCACCTCTAGCCCTTCTAGACTTCATTAACACCCTACAAGATTCATGGCAATCTGGATGACTGGGGAAACAGTAATACATATAGGTAACATTACACTTCTGAATCCATGATGTGCTGAAGCCTGTTTGATATTCTAGGCTTGCTGTACAGAAATTCTCAATGTATTTCACTACAGTGGCCAGTAAAACCTAGCAAAAAAAAAAAATAGCTTTGGTTTTGTTTATCCCTAAATGTCATCAGAAAAAAATTTTGGAACTAATATAATGTTTCCTTTATAACTTTATTGACCTGACAAAGTAAGTCATTCTTTAACTCAAAATATGAGGGACACGTTGCACATCTGCATCTCCTTCTACTCATAGCATGTCTTCTTTTCTTCTGCTTAATATAGCATCTCCTTTTTTTTTCTTTGCTTATCTGCAAATCTGCCAAGTCACGAATACTTTTGTCATTACATTGACATGAAAAAGCCACTCAAACTGACATTTTCATGTGTTCCTAGCTTTAGCAATTTCTAAACCTTTATCTCAGCAACTTCTGTTTCTCTATGTATATACTTTTTCACGTTTTGTTTTTGACTTGCACTCCATATTTACCATAAAGAGGGAAACACAGGGCTCTGTTAGGGTCCCTTTCTTCAAGTTATGAGTGTACATCTATGGGTATTCTCTTTTAGAATCAATACAGTTATACTTCAATAAACTGAAATCTTTTGACAAGACTCCATATTAATCAATACAGTTATACTTCAATAAACTGAAATCTTTTGACAAGACTCCATATTTTTTTCTTCCTTTTCAATCTTTTAATGGTTTCCTTCACTAACTTAACAACTGTGTGTTTCTAGTAATGCAAAGGTTTTCATTTGACTTCTAGCCAAGGCCTAACTTCAGTTTCTTCTGAATGTTCTATAGTAATCAATTTTCTTTATCAGGAATGCATATTTTTAGCAGTACTGTTGACATCCACCATTCGTACTAGGAGTGTAGTCAGAACTGAATGTTCTTCTCAATAGTATGTCAGGCTGCTGTTTTTATCCCTCATTTTATATGAGATATATTCATTCATGCCACAGAACATATTTATAAATAAGTTCCTCCCCACCTACATTTTCTACAATGTCTTGACCTAGAGAAACATGTGACCTAGCACAACATTATGTGTTATATTAGAAACTAAAGCTATAGGACATGGTACTTTATCTAACAGTGTCTAAAATATTACATATGAACACCACATGTTGAGTTTAATCTTCTGTTGTCATGTTTTTCCTTGCAAGCATAAAGTTCATTAATAACTGTGACCATTCTTTCAGACTCTAGTAACCCTTTGATTCCTTCCCTTCTACCAATACAACATATTTAGCTAACTTAGTCATGCCACAGAAGCAATAATTACTGGTACACATTCGTCGTCAGCAAGCTGTACTTCTGAGAACTACAATTTCACATTTTTATTGCTAACAGTTTGGCTAGAAATCAAACATTTGCTCAATACAGCACTACTAGCTGAAGCTGGCTTAATGGTTAATGTGTTTGCCTTTCAAACACAAGGTGCAGGGTTTGAGTCTCACAAGAGATAATTGACTAGGCTTAAAATGGCTTACAAGGGTAATTAGCCTAGTACTAACCTGTGATGGTTAAAACAATGTGATATTACTAGTCACACACTTCAATTGTTTGACATTTACTCCCATATTTAAAATATGTGTTTTTACTTGCTAGCATTTTCTGAGTTTTGTACATATCTGGTACATTTTGATTTATAGGCTGAACTTGTCCATTTGTAAAGAAAGCTACAAAATCAAATCTTTTTTTGAATTAATTTAACATAACTAGCTTGTCAATATTTTCATGATCAATATGAAAATCTCATTTATGTAAATTACTTGGGAGTGTGCTTCAAAATTAACAACAGTCAGTATGTCTATCATATTGCTTTTAACAATTACTAGCTTTAAGTTTATAATGTTTTAGCTCAGTCATTTGAGATCTAAACATTTTTTGGAGTTACTTGTCAAGCTATAATATTTCCTAGCCTGTGTTTCAGATCACGTCAACTATGACAAATAGTTTTTTTCCTAGTTTGTTAGAGGAAAAAATGTCTATACCTTTATGTTCATGTAACCCTCAAGGGACTCCGCTATTAGAAGGGAAGAAAAATCTTAATGCAGATAGCCTGATCCCACTTTTTCTTTTTCTGGCTTGCATACCTCGAGATGGTAATGAGATATGCCTGAAAGGCTTTTTTTTTGAGAGGCCAGTGTTGATGATAACTAACTGTATTCATTCTTGAAGACCATTTATTGTTAGATTCATTTTGCTTCTGAAGGGTTAAGGCAGCATATACTAAATCAGAGTTTTGCTGTTGTATGCTATAGGTTCCACAAAGTTTTCCATTTAAGATAAAATTAAAGTGACCAATTATACACAGACACACACACACACACACACACACACACACACACACACACACACACACACACACACACACACACACACACACACACACACACACACGCACACGGGTTATCTTCAGAACATCGGCAGACCATTTAATTGAAAACCATTTCACTGACAGACCATTTCAGTGACAACTAGCAAATGCAGGAATTTAAGGCAAATAACAGGGATTTGTCCCCTTCCCCAATGTAGTGTGACCCTGGAGTTAGTATATATAGTTGAGGAGGGGTGTGGGGGTGAAGCCCTCCACGTATTTTGGTTTACAAGAAGAATATATCACAAAAATTACAGAATTTAGACCAAAATAGGTGGGGGGGCTGTTCTCCCCACACCGCCCCCCAACCATATATACTAACTCCAGGGTCGCACTACATTAGGGAAGGTGATAAATCCCTGTTATTTGCCTTAAATTCCTGCAAGTAGCAGTTGTCAGTGAAATGGTCTGTCAGTGAAAGGGGTTTCAATGAAATGGTCTGTCAATGTTCTGAAGGTCTCACACACACACACACACACACACACACACACACACACACACACACGCACACACACACACACACACACACACACACACACACACACACACACACACCCACACACACACACACACAGACAGCCATGCACTGATCTCTCTCTTTCTTCTTTCTTTGGTTTGGGAAAAAAAGATGTCTGTCTCTTCTCATTTAAATGCATTTGCAGGATGTGAAACAGAAATGAAATATTGTAATTTGTTGTGATAATCATAATTTTTCTGTTAGAGCAAAATGCCAGTGCATAATGGATAAAATGGGGTTGTCTGTATGCCTGGATTTATTTTAAGGCAAGATTCACTTCTGATGGTGAAGGATTTATACCTGCAGTTTACATTGTTTGATAATTTAGGATTTCAGTATAGTTAAACATTTAGCATTATGGCAAAACGGATTATTTTTCATTAATTTCTAACTTTACATTATGGTACCTTATATAATACCAACAGCACGTCATATTACATCTTGACAAATGAGCAGCATTCATGTACCTGGCGTATCTCCGTGATATGTGGCACCATTATATATTGTTCATCTCACCTGTTGATTGCTATTCCTAACTGAATTGTTGGATACTGCCTTTTCCCAACTAATCATCGAGTATGTGTCTGCAGGGATATGCACCCTATTCAAATTCATAAATGGTCTAATAAGTGAAATATGAGCTCGGTACATAAGGAATGCTAGTTTTTCTTTCCTGAGTCACACAAGAAATGAGAAAGGTGAATGCTGGTTTCATGAAAAAAGTCATTTTTTCTGAATGATGGTTATGTTGCAGATAATTGCAATAAGTGCATGTCATGTGGGAATTGTGGGTGTATTGCCTCCTTCGCCATATACTAGTTCTGGATTAATGTTATTTCAAGAATGTCTGACCTGTTTTAAAATACATTTAAGTACAGTATCTACAGCTTCTTTGCAGACCATGCTTGCATTAGGGGATTTTGAGAAAGAATACAAAAACCTGGAAATATTAATGCTGACATTGGAATCTCCTCTATTTTTTATCTTCTAAACATGTTGTTTACGTTTTTTTTTTTTTCATACATTTGCATTCCTCGGTAAGAAAAATAAATGACATTTCTGTTTCATTTACCTGGAGCTACTTTGAATATAAATGATAAATAAATGAAAAAAAATTCACACTATGCTGTTGAAAATGGAAAAGAAATCTGACGCACCTGGGTGTCAGTAGTTTCAAGATTGTTAAAGGAGGATTTTTTTCTTATACATGCCAAAGATAGCCTTTGGCAGCTTCACAAGTTTCAAAGTGAAACGTTTCTAACAAAAAGATTATATATGCCTTCAATGAAGGCAAAACATATTAAAAACTTAGTTAAAATATCAATAATCTGAAAGTACAGTTGGTTTTCTGTAGCATATACTAAGTTAATTTATCAACGAGCAATGACAAAAAGCTATGCTTTGTATATAATGCAACCATTGTACAATGTTGTCACACAGTTTCAGACATATTGGAATGCTTAGATTAAGATAGAACTAGTAAACTAACAAGTTGACACTGCAGAAGTTCTACAATTATAGTAAATTCCATGATTCCAGAGTATAAAACAAACTCCATTTATGAGCCACTAAGCTGAAAAAATGTATTCAAAATTCACCATTATATGAATTAGATAATAAAAAAAAATGACTTCCTCTTTGGAAGCTGTTGCCTAATGTGAAAATTCTTGAAACAAATCATGTTATTTGTAATGCAGATTTCAGATAATGTGAAAACTCCAAAAGAAATGAAGCCAGCAAATAAATGTTAAAACACTTTTGAAAAAATTGTAACCGTTTCTCTGATTACTGGATACCTCTGAAATAAAGGCAACTGACTGTACCCACATAGGGGCTGTACTCTTGCAGTTGTGAGTTATTTGATCTTCATCAAATCAAAACTGAAATGATGGGAACTTTAATTACAATGTTGAAGATAGCAGAACCAAAACCTTTACCATCTACTCAATTAACATAGTCCCATGACACCTTCAGGAAAGAGTGCTTTCTTAAGATTATAGGCAGTTGTTCATACTGATTGTAATATTTAGCTAAAGGAATTGATTTCATACTAAAGACACACCAGCAGCATACATTATGGTAAAGCATTTAACATCACACATGCACACGCTCACACACACACACACACACACACACACACACACACACACACACACACACACACACACACACACACACACACACACACACACGTACACACATCTTCTCTAGAGGTGGCTGAGTTGAAATTCTTCGAGCATAGGTAGCCCAAAGAAAAAAGCCGAAGATCATAATGTTGATCACTGTTTTCCATTGGAAATCACTGACTATGATTTTTAAGTTTACACTAACAATGATTCATTTGTTTCTTCAAGGTGTTGCCCCTATGGAGTTGGTATATATAAGTTAAGAAGGTATGGGGAACTTGCCCCCCACATCAGAGGTGCAGGGCGGCTCACTCCCTTGCAGGATGCTTAAAGTCAAATTTTCCTCCATTCCATATTTTTTGAATTATTTTTTACCATTTCATCTCCTCATTGTAGTGATAATTGATGTTTTGTCCTAGAACCACACACACACACACACACACACACACACACACACACACACACACACACACACATGCATCACATCTATATAACTACTTGGGCACACAAATGCATTCACATGTGCATATCTATACACGGTTGCTTGTTGTCCCGTCCCCCCTTTAAATAACCACACCAAACACATAAAGCCATTTGACAACCTTTATTAAACTCTATTATACAATGAACTTATACACACAAAACAACATTAGTTATCTTCCTCAGCAACGATGATCTCAGGGCAGTGTCACTACTCTCCCTGGACGAATTTACCTCAGGGTCGTGTACCTACTCACCCTGATACCTCCTCCACTGGAGCAGCGTACCTACTCACCCAACATAAAGAGGCAGCGTACCTACACATCTCACCTCCAGACCAAACCATTAACCAATAACTACCTTCTTTAGAGGGGGAACAGAAGAGGACAATCCTGTCCCTCTTCTCCGTCACCAGCCTGGTCCCCAGGCTGTTCCCCCTCCTAAACCTTAGCCACAATCATATCCTTTAAAAAGAGCTTCAAATGCAAATTAAAAAGATCCAATCCTACATCATTAAGGTGTACTCCATCCGTTCGGTACCAAGACTCCTCTCCATCCCCAAAATCTCTATGGTCAATGGTATGCATCTCCAGAATTCTTAACTGCCTAAACAGCCTTTGATTGACGCACCTTCTGACCCTTTCAATCATCCTATAACTATACCTACTCCTCCAACACAAAGGAGAAACCAACTCTGATCACACAATTTCCATACCCGGGTACAACACCTGTAATCTAAGCAAATCCTGAAGAAGAATATCCACTAATTGTTTTTTGGAAAAAATGCCCTAGTCATTGCCCCCCAAATGAATGACTAGTATACAAGAACAACCCACCTTCAATTTAGCCCTCTCAAATTCATGCAACAACCCATCCCACCTAAGACCCCTAACCCCATGCTAAGTCACTGACCACCCTAATTGTGATAAACCCAAATTTTCCCCATCATCCCTAACTAAAGCATGCTTCTCTGCCCAGTGGATATACAAATGCCCCAAGATGATAATGTGCTTCCCTAAAAGAAAAGAAAAGAAAATTAATAATCAGACCACAACTTATCTAATATATGATGAAAATGCATTTGAAGACCACCTCCCCACTCTCTTAATCAATTCAATGGAACTACCCTCTCTAGCTAAATCTGAAGCCCTACCGATCCTGAATGAGTGAGCTGCAAACCTCTCTGCCGGAAATCCCATGCAACCTAAAACCCTCCTCACCAAACTTGTGAATCTACTACTCAACACCACCTTCCCATCCATTGAACAAAAAATTAACTGATCCACACTCCCCTTCCGTCTCTTCATAAAATCTTTAGCCCTCATTACTTGACAAAGGCAAGGATTCCTGTCAGGTATAAGCACCACCAAACATCCCCTACTCAATTGATCTGTCTTATTCCTCCTTAATGCAATAGTAACCTCTCCCTCCCCTTTGATAACATCCTTCCAACATAACAAGCCTAACAACTCCGAAATACGGAAAGTGCCAAAATATATCCATGTGCATAATGTGCCCCACATGAGTAATCCAAAGACCCCCCCTTGTAACAAACCTAACCTTCTCAACAAAACTTTCAATATAACCCTCATGAGTGGCCATCGAATATCCCTACGTTTCACCACCACTCTCCCCCAACCCCTCAACATACACCCTAATGTCCAAGACTTACTGAAATCTTGCAACCTCGCTACCTTAGCGAAAATGCTAATTGCAGCCAAATCCACCTTAACTGTCTGCAAAGCCTTACCTAGCCCCCAAGCATGAGCTACATATCACAATAGTAATTCCTCTGACCATACCCATTTCTCTTCTGGCAGCTGCAAAATAGACTGATTAAAATCAGAAAGAGCCCTACCATATGCCTTCCTCGTAGAAGGGGCCCAGGAATGCCATACCAAATTCCTGGCTACATCGACCCAAGATTCCACACCTCCTCTGGCAGGGTTTCTGGCACTTCCTCCACCCATGGAACCAACCCTTGAAACCTGCAAAACTGAAATCGGGACAAGCTATCAGCAATCTCATTCTTATGCCAGGCACATGTACTCCTGTAAAGGAAAATTTTATTAAGAGGCAATGCAAAACCAATTTATGTAATACCAAAAATAACAAACCCGACTTAGCCATCTTCTTTTGTAATACCCTCACTACACCCATATTGTCTGAGTGAAAAACTACACGTTTGTCCCTGAAATGCTCCTTCCACACCACAGAAGCTGCCCATATAGGCATTGACTCTAGAAAGGCCATGTCCTGCTTCCATTCCTCCTTCCAATCCCACGGCCATTCAGCCACAAACCACTGACTCCTGAAATAGGTCTCCATACCAGCACCCCAGCTGCATCCGTAAACAACTGAAATTCCTCATTCGCCACTCAGTCTGACTGTCAAAAATATATCCCATTAAATTGTTGCAAAAACCCATCCCACAACACCAAGTCCTCCTGCACCAATTGGTTCACCCTAACCCAATGGTGTTTACTATGACCCCCTTTCAACAAATACACCACTGACCTACAAAAAGCCACTCGACAGGCAAAATTCACAAGCCACATTAACTCCATAACTGAATGAATCCGAATCTTATCCTTACCCAACACCAAAAGTATAGCTGACCTAAGCCTCTCTATTTTATCCTCGGGTAGGCAAAACATTCCCCATCCACATCAACTGTTAGTCCCAGAAATTCTAATGCTCTAGCCAGACCCTCCATCTTATGCTGAGACAATGGTACCCCTAACTCCTCACACATAATCGTAAACTCCTGCAACCCCTCCTGTGCTTCTACTCTTCCTTTGCCCACCAACAAAAAATCATCTAAATAATGCACTGCCTTTTAAGTTCCCACTCTCTGCTGCCAAATCCAATGCAATACTGTACTGAACTTCTCAAAAGTCGCACATGCCACTGAACAACCCATAGGCATAGTTTTATTGAAGTACTACTCATCACCTACCTGCAACCCCAGTAGTGGGTAATCCTCACTCCTAATAGGCAACAATCGAAAAGCTGACTCAATGTCAACCTTAACCAACCATGGGTCCTGAAATTCCCTAATCCCTTTCACTGCATCATCTAAGGAAGCATAATGCACCCTAACCTCCTCCTCTGCAATAAAATCATTTACTGAATTCCCTTCCGGATACAACAAGTGATGTATCAGTCTGAATTCCCCTTCTCGCTTCTTCACCAACAACCCCAAAGGTGACACCCTGTAAGTACTGAAAGGTGGACTGTCAAAAGGACCCAATAACCGCCCCGCCCAACACTCCTTCTCCACTAAAACCATCAAGATGTCCTCTTTACCTTGAACAGATCGCAGATTCTTGCAACCCCCTCACCCCCTCCCATGGTGGACTTTATAGGAAACCCCCCCCTGAAATCCTTGTATCATCTCATTTTTGATGACCAGACCCAGAAACCGATGAAGCATACCCCGGAGAACCTCCACCTTAATGGGGAATGGCACCCCTTCCTCTATTGCCTCTAAAGAACCCAAGTCCAAATCCCTGGGACCCTCGAAAATTACCCCTACCCTGGACCGGTTGAAAGCCTTGCGAGAATCCTTGCCCACCAAATCCACCCTCATGACCCATAACATTGGAATTCCAGGTGGACAGGTCTTGCCGACCACAGCCGATGACCAAATGACTCCCTCCACATCTTGAACAAATGTGTGCAAATTTGCACCCCACCCATGAACAGGAACCACTATTAAAAGACAAACACACACCTGTTGCTTCTGCCCCACTCACCTTTCTGTTAAATCCATCATAACTATCCATCATCATAGCCAACCATATATCTGGATGTTGCACCTCCCATTGGAGTGATTGGTCCACAGACTTCCATTTGTGGAAACACTGATTGTACCAAAGCCACAAATTACCCAGCCTTAACAGTTGTGCCTCACGAATGGTAAGGAAATAGCCTAGAAGCAGCATGGCCAAAGACCCGTCCTTCTCCAGCTGCACTGCCATAAAATAAATAAAGCCAACCACCCAGTTATCCCATGTCCTAGGACGAAGCTTACCTATGATCAGTCTTCCCAATGCCACTAAAGCCACCAAAAAGTCCTTGCTATTACAGGACTCTGCTTCCACTAGCCATTGGACTACTTCCACATCAATCAGCTCAAACAAATCCACATACTCTCCTTTCCAAATTTTTCCTTAACCGAGCCCAGAATGTGTGGAGTCATTAAAACTGCTCCTGTCCCCTGTCTCAAAGATTGGGTAGCCAGACAGTCCCCTGGCTGCAGCCCAAAGTCAGAGCCTACATCCAAGTCCAAAACCGAACTGTCCCCAGAACCAACAGCCACCCCCCGTTGCATCTCCAACCGGGTACCTGGCACCCTGTGCTAGTTGCCTCTGAGCCTCCTCTATCACTTGAAAACCACCCCCAAGGTCCACAACTGACAAGTCTTCATCATCCCTCCCCCCACTACAATCCTCAACTCCTAGCTCCCCAGACAATACTGCCATAGTAAACCCATTACCTGCACCTTTGTCTTGAGACATACAGGGAACCAGTATATCCACTGCCACCACCTGCTTCGATGCCTGTTGCTTTTTCTCTTGAGCTGGGGTTCTCACTGCGGTGCGCCGTCTCTTCCAACCTGGAGTCTGTTCTGGTTCCTGTACCACCTCGGATGTTGCCGCCTCTTGGAACAAGTCTTCCACTTGGGCCACAATAGCTTGCCATTGCTATCTAAGTTCTGGTAAGTTAGCCATCTGTAAAGAAGAAACACAATATTAAAACTGTTCCACAAACCTGACTGCCATACTCCCCCCAACCCCTATAATGTTGCCTTGCCCTACGCCCTACCACACTCTGCCAACTCCCCTACTTAACTACACTCTGCAGCTGAAAACCACCCCTTGCATATGTGACCTGCTAATCATACAGTGTAATCACTAACTAATGTACTTATATTTTCCCCGTACATTAAAATATGCCCTTGCCTGGCACACACTTCACCCTTCAGCTGCACACCCAATCAGCCACAAACCTCCCTACAGATATAACCCCTTTCCTAACACTAGAATATCACCACCTGTCTATAAATATCTCTCCCTATATATATATATATATATATATATATATATATATATATATATATATATATATATATATATATATATATATATATATATATATATATGTATCTATATCTACATATAAAATAAAACTCCTGTGCATCTATCTTCTACCTACATACCAGCCACACAAACACTAGCACCATTCAACCACCACTGAGCCTGTAAACCTTACCTTTTTCTCCCGGAATGACAATCCTTATACCCACAAGATGTAACGGCCAAGAACACAAGTGCGCATGCGCGAATTAGCGCCCGGACCCAATGGCCGCAAAAAATGGCAGCAGCTACCCATGAAACCACCAAGGAGAACAAAAAGGATTACCCAACACTACCACCACTGAAGAAAGACCGCGGAGACAACAACCACAACAACAGCTGCGACCATCAGACAGCATGTGTGGAAACCGAGGAACGACACCGCGGACCAGAGAAAGAACACAGAAGCCCATGAACCCACCAGGGAGTATGAGAAGCTCATCCGCCACTAACGCCACTGGTAATGAGACCGGATTACGGCGATGGACACCCCCCACAGCCTACGACGACCACCAGGAGAGCACTTTTTTTTTTTGTGATGGATTACCAGGCCAACCCACATGGATACTAACAGACTGCATGGCCCAAACAGGAAGGAGGAAATAACAGGCCCAGCCTACCCACATGGATACTACCCGACCGCATGGCTCAACCGGGAAGATGGCTCGATGGGCCCGATGAATCCCCCGAAGACACCCGGATGACAGGGAGCAACATCAGCGGGACCAGATGACCACAAACACCCCAACCACCGCGACAAGCCCTACCACCCAACCGGAGCCACCACTGGTCCCCCAGGAAGCACCTCAACAACGGCAAAACAAACGGAGACACCCAAGGACACCAGGAAACACCCACCACAACACCAGGCATACCGAACCCCTGGAGAATCACACCAGCGCCCAGGTAAGCTGAGCACCACACTCACACAGGCACTACCCCCCAACCATTCACCCACATGCACTCTCCTCTCAGTAATCCTTTCACCCTTCCCTGTCAGTAAGTCCTGTCCCCAACCTATATTTCCAAACTCCATCCCCACATTAAATTAATTACTACAGAGAAACACCAAAAGGGAGAGGAGGGAACTAACCCAGTTAACTTAACCCCTTCTCTCCCCACCATCCAAGGCCTACCTGCATCCACAATACCTACAGGTCTTCTGGACGTAAGCTAGTTGTTACTGCACCACCATCTCATGCCAAATGTGCCTACTTCCTTTAATCCCTAACACATAATCCTGCCTGAAGTCCCTCCTTCCCCTACCTCACTTCCTTTCACCTCTCCCTTTCTCTTTAACCCTTTCACCACCACAATCCCACTATCCTGTCCAACTACAAATCCTCACACTAATTCCTACCTCTATACCCTCCCCAGACCCCTTTACCCTTATTTGTGGGACCGGGACAACTTACTTTGTCCCAAACTACATTTATCTGCAGACATGAAGATGGGCATAAGAATATAATTATGGTTATGTACAATTATGTTTATAGTAAGCTGCTAACCTTCTATTACATGAATTGCATGAATCTTTTTTTTTAACATTGTGTTATATTTTTCATTTATTTATAATGCCATTGATCATCTTACAAAATACCTCTATTCATGTGGTGCAGTACATTCTCTTTATTTTGGTTACTGAAGGAACCTGAAGACGTACTCTTGAAAATCACTGTAAATTGCAAACTGACAAATATATTGAAATGTAACACAATTTTCATTTGATGACTTTTGCAATCCATTTAATGTTAATAACACATCAAATAAGCTGACAGGATTACATATAAACTGCTAAATATTACAAAAGTGGCAAAGAGTTCATAAAGAAAGAGATCCTTTAGAAAAAATATAACCCAGATTATACAATTATTGGCTCACTTTTTCTGATTATTTTAAAGTTGGTCCTACAACAGGGTAGGTTATGGTGTCCAAGTAAAATAGAATTGATATACATCTATTAAAAGTCACTTCCTATGCTAAAATAATGTCTTATTCTTACTTAGTAAAATATAAAGCAAGCGTTCTATTCTCTATACTTAATGGTCACTGCTCTCTTTAAAATAAAAAGACGTTGGTTCTAAACTGCAATATACAAATTCACATCACTGAAACAGATTTCTTTGACAGATCAGTTATGAATCACTATTGATCAAAACTAACAAGTCCAAAGTTATATTACTGATCAAACAGTATGTTTTGGTAACATATTAACCACATATCAGTACTTCATATCAGAAAACTAACACAAATGAACCTTTGCTGGCAAATCAAAAACCCTTGTAGCTACGTGTCATACAGTGTCACATGAAGTCTGTGCAAGCAATAATGTTTGACAGGGTGTGTGTTAATGTGTAATAACACCCGTCCAGGGTTGCTGCCTCTACACCCTTGGAAGGGGGTTAATTACACATTAACTCACACCCTGGAGAGCATTATTGCAATTAGAGAATGGACTCACTGTAAACTTGTTGTGTTTTACTTGCTTATTTATTTTTTAAGTACTATATTATTTTTTACATATTTTCATTTAAAATAGTTCCTCTGCCTAATGTTTTAAACTTGCTGCAGTATATGCTAATAATGTTGGAGGAAGCATTTTACATCAAAAATGCATAAAATAAATAATATAGTGCTTAAAAAATAAATAAGTAAAACACAACAATTTTACATAAACCCCATTCTCTCTCATACACACATACACAGTCTCTTCTGCTTTCACACACACACACACACACACACACACACACACACACACACACACACACACACACACACACACA